>NW_006160140.1:1855719-1872520 GCF_000334495.1 Tupaia belangeri chinensis | reverse complement strand
TGAGGTTTTTGCTATAGGGCTTGCGCGCTCACCAGAAAGACAGAGACAGAAAGCAAGATATCACCCTCCAGGGGGGATGGCCACACCGCAATCCCTTCTCCTCCATTCTCCTCTTGGGATCCTAGGCACATATACACATGCCTAGTGTGAGTTTAAGCCACCAGGTCCAGGACCTGAACTGCAGTCGGCATAGCCATTACACCAACTGTTGGTCCCAGCCAATATAGTCTTTAAGCTAAGGTCTTGGAGGAAAAAATGTTCTGAGTGTTCACTACCAATTTGTTAAACATTAGACCATGTTACCTTTTCTCATTGTATGTGAATTATGAAAAAACTCTGTTAGGTGCTTGGTGCAGATTTATTTACCTCTGTATTTTGGTATTCTGCTTAGGTATCCAGTATTTCTTTTATTTACCCTGTTGAGTTAATAGATATAAAAGATTTAAACCCACCACCAATAACTTTTGGTAGAGTATTATGTGAAGAAAAGCACTGCCAAGATCCTTTAGATGATTTATTTTACCTCTTCAGAATACTTCACTTAAAAAGACCAGTAATTAAAGGTTAGCCTTAATTATGGAATAATCTTTGCATTGTCATTTTCTTCTTGAGACATTCAACAATTGTGCTTTTGACTACCAAACTTTCATGCTTAGTTTTAAGTAGAATTATTGTAATTGTTTTGGAATTTTTAATTGGATGAATAATAATTGAGGTGAAGCCTGTTTAGCTAATTTCCCTAAGAGTTGACTTGCTCCTAAATAACCATGAAAGATACTTTCTATTTTCATTATATTTTTATATTAATAATTATGCCACTTGAAGTTTAAACGGGCTTCAAGAACAAAATACAATGTCTTAACATGAAAATAAGAAAGAAAGATTTAACATTGTTCCTTATCATTAACTTTCTTTATTTAAATTGCATGCTTTACTAATTTCCAAGTGAATTACTTTGTTTTAAGTTCACATTTGAAAAATTAAGTGAAAATATAGATGCAGTATTTAAAGCTGTGGATATATGACAGATAACTGAGACAAAATAACTATGGATCATCTTTATTGGAATGTGAATTAAAGAATGCACTTATAACCCATTGATCTGAGAAAGATTACATTGATTTTTGCTTTTGCTACCTTTTGGGAACATGTTTTCTCCAACAGCATAATTCACTATAGAAAACAGATGAAACAGAATTAAACTATATTCCTTACGTTTGCAGATTTCTTTTAACAGAAAATAACTTCTATATTAAATAAAAGTTAAGTTTAATTATTACTGTACTTGAAATATCAAGTGATTTTTAAAAACCAAAGTTTTTCATATAGTTTATTGGTTTCTGTACGGAAGCCAAATTTTACTGTAAAACCATTGTGGAATGGTTGCATTGGTTAAAATACAAATTACAAAAATTAGGCTTGACTTTTTCAAACTTTAGTTGTATTAAACAACTTCCTGTAAGACAAGTTTCAGCAGATCAGCACAAAATTTTCTTAATTTCATTACAGTCTGTAAATTAAAATTAATGAGTCTGACACCCACAATTAACAATGAAAAATGCAGATTGTTATAATTACTTAAGCAATAACATTGCTTTACATAGAAGACTTAAGGTGCTCCACAAATTATTTACAAGTGTTACATAAAACACAAAAAATGACAATTTCAATTTATTTTGTCAATGCAAAAAACCAAAATCCTTACTAAAACCTTTCTCGTTTGGGAATCTCTCGCCATGCATAATTAAGCAAATTTGATTGCAATTAAGCCTGGCTTCTACAGTAGAGTTTTAATTAATGCAAATCTGGCATCTACATCTATAAGATTAATTTTAGTGAATTAAAAGAAAACAACAAAGCACATTTGAAAGTGCAGTTGTATTGTTGAAAGGACAGAATTTAAAAGCTGGTTATTTTTCAGCCTTCCATGTGTGTAGCCTTTGACTTAGACTTTAAAGAGTGGATATTTTATTCAGATTTGTTGTTTTGTTTTTATATGCCTTACTAAACAAGATCATCAAAATTACACAAAATCACTTCAGAAAGCTACCTTAAAAATTCAATATACCTTAGGAGCAAAGTATACACACACACATACACACATACTACCCATATAATCTATATTATTTTTACAGAATTACATGTGAAATTCTTATATATATATATATATATATATATATATATATATACACACACACACATTTTGTTAAACATATTTTAAAACATGCTTAGCAGGGCCAGCACGTGTCATGGTGGTTAAGGTTGCTGGATTCCCACATGGCTGACCATGGTTTGAGTCCTGGACCTGGCGGCTTGCTTTCTCACTTTCTCTCGCTCTTTCTCCCCCCCTCTTTGGTCAAATTTAAATAAATAAAGTTAAATAAAATAATTCTAAAAAAATGCTTAGAACTTATATCTCAAATTTTAAAGTAGTGATAAAGAATCTGTTGAGGACTATTTATTAGCATTGTTTAAAGTGGAATCCTAATTGAAGTATAGAAATTTCTTGTATTATTATGTACTTAGTTGTTAGCACTATTTGGAGCAATTTTGTTTAATTTCAAGTTGAAGTTTTCTCACTCCTCATGTTCAATTTCACAGAACTATAGATGTTCTTGAACACATATTAAGTTGATTAAGTATCTTAAACTAATACATGACATGATTTGGAAACAAAGATTTTGATCCTTTTAAGTTCCTGTTTATGATTTTAACAACCATTTGTCTGGAAAAGACATCGTTATTAGAGAAAGAATTGCTATTATTTTTCTTTGCCAGAGGGTACTGTGCTCACCAGAGAGAGGCAGAGAGAGAGAGAGAGAGAGAAACCCCCAAATAAGTATGGTCATGTTGCAATCCCTTTTGCTCCATTTCTCTATCTCATTAAGATTTTAGGCATTCATGCACAAATGCCTGTCATGTTTTTCAAGCCACTGGAGTGGGATTTGAACTAGGCAGTAGGCCTGTAGAATATGGTGCCTTTAACCATTAGAACACAGTACTAGTCAGAAAAGGAATTTTTTTTTGATATCTAACATTTCTTTTTTTTTTTTTTTAATAGAACAAATTGACAAGGTAGTTGTAAACATGGGAATGTTCTACCCAGTGCAACAGTGTTGGAAGGTGGGACATTTGGTGAAGTGTTTAGGTCATGAGAGTGCCACCTTCATGGGTTGATTGATGCTTTTAAAAATGGGTTGCAGGAGTGGGTTTGCTCTCTCCTGCTCTCTGCTATATGAGGTAATGGAGATTTTATCTCGCCCTTCCACCTACCATGTGAAGATGTAGTAAGAAGGCCCACACCAGAGGCCAATGTCCTGACCTCCAGAACTGCATGAGGATACATCTCTTTTCTTTATAAATTATCCAGTCTCATTTATAATGAGATGCCTGATTATAGTAGTAGAAAACAGACTAAGGGAGGTACCTTGCTTCAAGTTGTACCACTATCTCCTGTAATAGAGAAGCTTGTTTCTCCTCTTGATAAGTACCTATTTAACAAGTTCAGGTGACAGTTACAAAAACTCTTCTTCACAGGCTGCCAATGTCTTTTACTTAATATACCCGAACTTTTAAAAAGTCTTCATCATCTGGGGCCAGCAGACAGCGTAGCGGTTATGTTTGACTCCCACATGGCTGACAGTGAGTGGTTCGAGTCCCAGACCTGTTGGCTTAAAATTAATGCCTGGCTCGTGTGCATGCATGCCAAAGATTCTGGGAGGAGATTGAAGGAGAAGGGACTGCAGCATGGGTATCCCCCTGGGGAGTGATCTCTCATTTTCTCTCTCACTGTCTCTCTCTCTCCCTCTCTGGTGAGCACATGTACCCTAAGGCAAAAATCTCTACCAAAACCAAAAGTGTTCATGCTTTCTTTTGGCAAAGTTGAGTTCAGTTCACACTAGATGCTCTTTGTTATCATACTACTCATACTACTATTACTGTCTTAGGACCTGCCATTGCTGTCTTAACAAGTATCTGGCTTTGTTCCTCTTAGAACAGCTAGTGGAAAAAAACATAAAATAATATTTTCATGACTTTGAATGGGGGAGGAAAGAGTACTTCTTAAAAATAACTTTCTGCTTAGTGAATAGAAACACAAACATGATCTCTCTCTCTCTCTACATATATACATACATTAGACTAGGGAAAAATATTTACAAAATCTAACTCTAGTTTGGAATGAGTATGTCAAATATATAAGCCAGTCTATATACCCACCATAGATGAAGAGGGTATCTTATAGAATAATGGGTAAAGGATGGGATGAGAATAAAGAGAGAAAATTAAAAATTAAATGAAACAAAAGACCTGGTAAAGTCTGAGTGGCCCATGATCTTAGGAAAGTGATTGATTCAACTCTAATATGAGACTCAATTAAAGAAAAAAAAAAAAGAAAAAAACTACGAGGAGGGAGTCTGAGTTCAAACAACCCTGACTTTCTTTTATTATGACTTTACAAAATTCTGTGTTTCAATGACTCTGTATTTTGTAGATTTGGGAAAATTTTAGCCTGAGAACTGGTAATGTCATGCACCTGAAAGATCTGATTATTTTCATAAAACTGAAAAAGAGCACTGATATAATAACAAATAATATTTATTGTTTATGATGGGACAGACATGCTTTAATAATTCACACACATTGTCCCAAATTATTCTCATATCAACTTTATTATCTTTATTTTACAGATGAAGAAACTTAAACATATAGAAGTTAAGTAATTTTTCTGAGATTAGCTAGTAAATGTAAAGACAATAGTAGAGCTAGTAGAACCTATGCTCTCAGAATTCAGAAACAGTACGGTTATCCATTAGATGAAACTGATAGCTGGCCTCCATAACTGCTCAGCACAAAGACCAAGCAGACTATACTTTAGCTCACTGTAGATACTATTTCCTTCAAACAGGTAAAGTGTGATTATTCTATCTTTTTATACCAATATTTTGTATTTAATCCATGAAGTAGAGACAGGACAGAGATGAGAGAGAGAGAGAGACAGCAACTCCACTAGGGTCTTGGTGCTGCAATCCATCCCCAGACTCTAGTCAGTTCCAGATCATGGGTGTGTCTGCACACTCAGGGTGGTCTCCAGATTTGAACTGAGAACTTTCTCATGCAGAATTGCCTTTTACTACTGTGCTACCATCTGGCCCCTCAGGCATTCAATCATTAAGGGAAGAAATTTTCTCTGGCTTTCAGATCACTTTCTCTTTTCTCTTTCTTTCTTTCTTTCTTTCTTTCTTTCTTTCTTTCTTTCTTTCTTTCTTTCTTTCTTTCTTTCTTTCTTCCTTCCTTCCTTCCTTCCTTCCTTCCTTCCTTCCTTCCTTCCTTCCTTTTCTTCCTTCCTTCCTTCCTTTCTTTCTTTCTTTCTTTCTTTCTTTCTTTCTTTCTTTCTTTCTTTCTTTCTTTCTTTTTTTTTTAGTTTTTTGCTATAGGGCATGTGTGCTGGCCAGACAGACAGAGAGAGACAGAGAGACAGAAAGCGAGAAATCACCCCCTTGGGGAGATAGCCACACCACAATTCCTTCTCTTCTAGTCTCCTCTTGGGATTTTGGGCATGCACAAACATGTATCCAGTGTGTTTTAAACCTCTGAGTTTGGGACTTGAACTGCGGTTGACGACGCGGGAGTCCAGCGATGACACTGTTATGCCATTTGCTTTTTCTGAGAATACTTTGTTGTGAGTTTGTTAAATAGTTTTCAACATGATGTTTTCTCAGTGAATTGTAGGAGTTGGTTTCTTTGTTACTTCAGCTACAGAAAGTTTTTAGGCACAATTATTCCACTTACTGGTTACTTTTACTACTTTTCTCTGCTTCATTTCTTTGAGAAAACATTTTTGATCAAATTAAAGCTGTTCTCAACATCCATCCATCTGTCATTATTGGAATACATTGATGAATATTTCCCATCTGAAGAGATAAGGCTGATTTCTTATGAAATAATGGGATTCAGAAACTGAAATTAAGAGGTAATTTTTTTGGGGGGCTTTATACAATGGGACATTAAACTATCATTTAAAAGTATTCCTCCCTCCCCTTGAAAATTTGGGAAAAAATAGAATTACATCAAATTTTAAAGATTATAATATAATGAAATGAAACAAGAAATGGCTAAAAGCAAAAAAAAAAAAAAAAGAAAGAAATAACCAAAAAACTCAAACGTTATAATAACCTGAGAGGTGCGAGATTATAATAATAACTATAGCAATAATGGTGACCATGACAGCTGTTCACCTCTGTTTGTTCCTTTGTTAAGGGTTTTCTATAAATTACCTTGTTCCACCTTCAGAATAACCTTATGATTCAGCAAGAAACATGGAATTTTTGAACCAGGCACCCCTTGGATTTCATTGCTGAGAGGAAAAGACAAACACATAGCCACCTCAGTGAGAGTCTGGGAATCTTAAGATTCAGAGCAGAAGCCAGAGACTATAGAGGACATGATGTAGGTGCAACCGAAAGAACAAACCCTCAACAAGACCATACTAGCTTGGGGACCAAAGTTTCCTGTCCTATTGGCAGAAAGGTCTTGGCCCTTCTCATGCCTTGACTTCTTTACTGTAGCCCTCACCTACAGTTTCCTGTAAATTGGTGTCTGATTGAAAGACTGTCGAGCTTGTAACACTGAGTTATGGCAAAGAATTGTTTTGTTATGTGAGTTGTATTTTAAAAGGTATTGACAAGATTTATGTTTGAGGAAAACATGAAAAGCAAAATGATCTTCACTTTCTTCCAATTGTCACTGTGGACAGAAAGATAAAACTTCATTTAGAGTGGGAGATGAGAATCTATTCCGTACACCTCAGAAGAAAGATGTAAATTACCATCTTGGGCATTTAGTGAAAGTGAGACAATAGCTGTTACTTTAAGAAAGATGAATTTGTGCCCCTCCTGCCTAGAAGTGACATCATAATTTGAAAACAAGAACACATGAAAATATTACCAATTCTTAATGTCAAAAGTGGTCCAGAAGGCAAAATGTGTGAATTGAGAATGTGGGACACTCAGAGCCTTTAGGGAAAGGGTAAATTGCTTTTGATGCAGCCTGTTTCTGTCCCTAGGGAAATTCTACCACATATTTGATTTTTAGCTGCAATGTGTTACTACATATTTATGCCCTTGAATATGTATTTATTACAGTTTTATGCAGCCCATTTTCATGACGTGAATTGTTTGTCTCTCTTAAGGGATATCTATTTTTTCCTCCAAGATCATATCAGATGAGAAAAATATGGAAAATAACTCCATTTGTAGCAGAGTCAATCGTGCCTTTCTGCAAATCAAACTCAAACAATTAAACACAACTAGGAAAAAAGTGAGGAAATTTATACCTATGATTTGTGGTTAATTTCTTTACACATTTTTTCCCCACTTATTTCTGGTCATGGTTACGTGCTTTCATTTACGAATGCCTCCTTTCCATTCTGAAATAAATCCAAGCTTAAAAATACTTTATACATGCATGAATGCAAATATTGTAAATTTCAAACTGCAGGGAGTCTGGTGTAGCAGAGGTTCCCTTTCCTATCTTGCATGAGTTTGGATAGCCATTGCTCCATCTCATCCTTCTGCTGTCACTCGTATTATGGCAATGTTGCTATCAGAGAAGATTTTTCTGAACTATTCTGGAGGAAAAGTAGTGTCAAAACTTCAGGGAGTAATCAGATCCTACTGAGAGCCCACCATTTCCTCAGATGGACAGTCAGTTCCAGCCCCACAGATGCAATAGTCATGGGAACAGCAATGAAAAAAGCAGTGAGCACAGTGTATGCACTGTCCCATGGTAATCCTTCATTTTCATGGCTGCCATTTCTAACAATCACCATTAGCAAGTAAGCATGGTCGCCTAACTCCTGTTCTTTAGCTCAAAGGACCAAAACCAAGTTTAGGTGAACCATTCTGATGCTAAAGGTTCCAGACACTTGTGTTTGCACATCTCAGAGCAAGCAGCAACCATGCTGAAGACAGCTTCTGATGTTCACCTCCAGGGGCAGCAAGAAAGAGGTCCCTTTCATCCCTAAGAATTGGGGCCAGCAATTGCTAGTATGTTTTTGTCATCTAGCTTTTTGCCCTGCTGTCCATTGGCTTGGAAACCAGCAGAGCCATCTAGTAGTTGCACAGGGCACAGTAAAAGCACAGGAAACAGAAAAGGCATAGATGGAGACCCTCACATTTGATAGGATGTGGGTTTCAGAGCTCAGGACTCATCATTACAGAAACATGTGGAATGCCCAGCATGGTGCTATGACCCTGTTTTGGTGCTATAACTCTGGTACTATGCTCAGTGCTGGTGCTATGACACTGGTACCACTCCTCATGAGGAACTGCTTTTTTCGTGAGCTCTAAACAATGATTAGCTGGTGCCAAGCATCTCCCCTTACTATTTGTTTGTTTTAAGTTTTTGCCATGGGGAGAAAGACAGAGTGATATTGACAACTCACTCCCCAAAGGGGATGGCCATGCCACAATCCCTTCTTCCCCATTTTCCTCTCAGAATTTTGGGCATACACGCACATGTGCCAGTCTGATTCTGAAGCCACAGGGTCAGGGACTTGAACCATGGTCACCCATGTGAAGTCCAACACCTTAACCACCATGCCCTCAGTTTATTCCATTCCTCTTACTTTTGGCTCTTGTGTAGTTCTTTGTATTTGGCACCACAGTCAGCTCCCCTGTGGGTCACCTACCTCTTGGTAAAGGAAGTATACTAATTATTAATTCTGGTATCTGCTGGCCCAGGTGATTTTCTCTCAGGAATCCTTGGATGTGCCACATGAACAGTTGCAGGGCAGTTCATTTTCTTTTGAGAGGTTTTGGCTATAAGGTATGTGTGGTCGCCAGAAAGACAGAGAGAGACAAGAGAGACAGAAAGCGAGAGATCTCCTCCCGGGGGATGGCCATGCTGCAATTCCGTGTCCTCCATTCTCCTCTCGGGATCTTGGGCACACACACACACCTGGCGTGAGTTTAAGCCACTGGGTCCAGAACTTGAACTGCGGTCGCCTACATGGGATTCCAGCGACATAGCCATTACACCAACTGCTGGTCCTCATGGCAGTTCTTTATGGGTAATTCAGGGCTTTGCCTTTTTTCCTTACACAGACTCATTTTATATTTCTGCTTTGCAGCTACTATATGCTTCATTTTCTACACTAAGGATGGACCCAGGCTGCTCTTCTTACACTCAAGGCTCTCTACTTAGATCACCAGTTATTCAGCTGTTAATGTAAACACAAAACAGGCCTTTAATGCCATAGAAACTTTCACAAAGGAGCCCATGGTTACAACATTGACATTTAGATCCAAACCAGCCATTATGCCCAAGACTAAGATTAAAATCTGAACCAGGACTGAGCTTGGGACCCTGTCTTCATGCAGAGCCCTAGACTCCTGGTTAAATTGGAGGATGTAGTGACCCTGAGGTGTCCTACTGTAAGGCTCTCAGTATCCCACAATGCCCGTTGCTGCTTTGATGACTTAAATGGCTTCTTATATAGAATTGTCACCACCTGCCTTACCTTCTCCAGTGTGGTCTTCCTCTTAAGTTTCCTGAACTTTCCCATTCTCAACAATTCACACTTTCAAATTCACACATACTCTTCTTGTCATTAGCTCCAATTCAGCAGATGTTAACCTAAGAAGATCTTAGTGGTGCTAATAAACATTCCACCTCAAGGAAACACAGCCCAATGTGCTCAGTTAGTCACAAAAGTGCACCTTCTTGTCCATGGACCTCTTATTGAGGGGATTAGAAATGAGATGTACCGTCCATTAAGAACGATGAAGGATTTAGTTCCTGTTACCTGACTTGTAAGCTAACACATTAGCCCACCACATTTCATGGGTATTGGTAGAAGAAACAAAGCTCATTGGTTAGAGAGAGACAAAGGACTTTGTTAATCACAGCAAGTAGAACAAACCTCTGTGTATTTTCTCTGGTTTTCTGAGCTCAAATTCCTTCTTTTTTTTTTTTTTTTAGGATTAAAAAAACTTTTTGTATTATTATCATAATCTTGTTTATATTACATTGAGCCACATATAACTTTACAGTATTACATTTCTTTTTCCAGAAGGAATACTATTCATATCAGTCAACACAAAGACATTAAAATCTTCATCATCATCCCGTAGCTTTTCATTTTTTTCCAGATGATTATTATTATTCCAATTATTTTTTAAACATTCAATCACTATTTATCATTTTACTTGTAAAAAGACTTTACCCAATATGAAATACTTCTCAGACCTGTCCACAGGTACTAAACCATATCTGAATCCCACTAATGTCTGAGCTCAAATTCTTAAATGGTGACTGGAGGAGGACCAAATGACACCTTGCAGAGGCACATAAAACAGATTGCATAGCAGAAGAGGAATCACGAGCCTGAAAAACATGAATCCTGGGGATCAAATAGTGGCATAGTGGTAAAAACATGATGCTGGGAGGCTACTCCATGGAGGAGGGCTCTAGGTTAGCTGGACACCTCCCTGAGTATGCTTGGTGTGCATCTGCCTATGAATCTGAGCTGGCAGAGTCTGGGGGTGGATCGTGAGCTTGAGACCCTGTTGGGGATGCCTCCCTCTATGTCTCTTTTGCTCATGGAAGAAATAAATAAACTTTAAGAAAAACAAAATGAAACAAAACAGAAAGCCCCAACATTTATAATGGGGAGTAAACATGCTTATCTTTTCTCCAAAGGAAAAATACCATCTTTGCTTTCTGAGGTGTCTATCAGCCTTGCCCTTTGCTCTGGAGGAAGACACTATTTATATCTTCTTAGGCTAGTCCCTTTATAAACATCCCTATAAAGATAGCTTGGGACTAAGGACTTGTCCTTGCTCACAAGTGTGCATAATTGTGTGAGATTTGTGGAATGTTTTCTATCAGCAACACTTGTGGTTTACTTTTAAAAAATGAAACAAAGAAAACCCATTCCAGTGAGAAATGGAGAAAGGGAGAAAGGATTACTAGAGAATAAAATATAAGAAGGTGAGGGTAGTTTAAAACATGATAACTGTAAAAAAGTAATATAAAATGATAGATCATAAACAAATAAATAAAGGGGTTTAGTTACAGTTGCATGAATGGGTGACATTGCTGCACAGCAGGCTGAGGCCACATGGGAAGCCCAGGTTTGCTTCCCACCCACCCTATAAAGCAGGGCACTGTGGTGCATGCCTTCACTCTTAGCTAATCCAGAGGCTAGGGTAGAAGAATGACAACATAGCAAAAACCCATCAAAGCAAACCAACAAAAAAACTTCCCCAAGCCCCCAAAATATGCACTATTTAAAATTCAATGTAGGATGGTGAAAAGGGATGAAAAAAGGTGTCAGGTAAATATAAAATAAAGTAGGTACAAAAATAGAACACCAGAGAAACTTCAAACAAAAATTGTATTTTATACTGACAAGAGTCACAAATCTACCAAGAACATATGGATAACCATACACCTTTACTAACTTTATGGCACAGTTTATAAATATAAAAAGTAAAAACTGCTTGAATCCCAAGGAGGATTTCATATATTCAAAATCATTTTGTGGGCCAGCCCCAGAGCAATCCAGTGGTTAAGGCTGGTGGATCCCATATGGCCGACTGTGTGGTTGGAGTTCTGGACCCAACAGTTTAAAAACATGCCAGGTGTATGTGTGTGCAAGCCCCAAATTCCAAAAGGCAAGAGACATGGTGGAGAAGGAATCGTGATGTAACCATGCCCTAGAGGGGAGACTTTTTTGCCTTCCCTCTCTTTCCTTCTCTGTTTCTAGCAAGCACATATGTCTTCTAGGAAAAAAGGAATCACTCCTTTAGGGACAGAGAGTGGTGCGACAGTAAAATGTAATGCAGTCCCATTCAGGAAAGCTCTCAGTTCAAGTCCGGATAGCTTCCTGAGTGTGCTGGGCATAGCGTGCTCATGATCTGGGGCTGGTTAAAGGCTGGGATGGATAGCTGTGTCAAGACCCTGTTTGGGGTGTCATCTCTTTGTTTCTTTCTCTCTTTGTCTCTCTTGCTTGTGGAAGAAATAAATATAAAATGTTTGTGAGAGGGCCAGTTGCAACGATAAGGAGTAACTTGATGTTCTGTGTTGTTGAAATTATATGGAAAGCACCCGGGTTCACATATCCAAGTTCTCCCCGTCCACACTTCAGTATGTGAAGCTGTCTTCTGTGTTATTGTACCCATGACTCTGGTTGACTGAAGCCAGGAAAGCTGCCATCTATAGATCTTATGGAGGGTGGGTGTCTCCTCTCTCTCTTCATTTCCCTTTCTTCTGGAAGTAAAAAGTACATCAACTGAAAAAAAAATGACAGATTTAAGCACACATTTTATAATTTACAGATCTAGAAAACAAAACAGAAATTATGTAAGATATAAAAATTGGAATAACTCAATTTATATATGGCATATATTTCTGGGAACTAGATAATATGTATACTTTTGAGCATGATGAAATGATTGAAAAATGCTCCATAAATACTATTTACCAAAGACAATATAAATCTTGTAGTTCTGAATCACACATTGATTGCAATACGACAAACATATATCTAAATATAAAGGTGATAAAATTCTTCTAATCATGCGGAAATATAAATATGATTTTCTAAAAATCTCTTGAAATAGAGAAGAAATCAAAATATTAATTATAGAAAAGAAAATAGATGTATGAAAATCCAGGAAATACAACCGAAGCAATTCTCAAGGGGAGATTTGTAACTTTATAATGTGTTTCCTAAGTTAAAATATATTGGTAACAGGGTACCAGCAGGTGATGTGGTGGTTAAAGCACTGGTCTCCCACATGGCCAACCACAGTTCAAGTTCCAGATCAGGCACCTTGAAACTCAAGCCAGCTGTGTGTGTGTGTGTGTGTGTGTGTGTGTGTGTGTGTGTACACTAAATCCAAAGATGAGAATGGAGAAGAAGAGATTGCAGCATGGCTATCCCCCCGGCGGGTGATTTCTCACTTCCCCTCTCACTGTCTCTGTCTCTCTGATGAGAAAGACATGCATCCTAAGGGAAAAAATTCTAACTTATGACCTAGACTTCCAGTTGAAAAAATAAGAAAAAAGAAAAAGAAAATAGAAAAGTAGAAGAAACTATATAATATGGGTAAAAGCAGAATCTTTTGAGATAAGAAAAAATAAACAAAATTTGAAAAATTAAGCCAAAATGTTATTCTTCAGAAAGACAAATAAGACCAATCACTGGAAAAAATTTCTGAAAATAAAATACAATAGAAAACAGTAATAATAAGGAATGAGCATGCTTAATCTGAAAATCCAAAATCTGAACAGCTCCAAAATCCAAAATTTTCTGAGTCCTGACATGATGCAACCAAGTGGAAAATTTCAAAATTGACCTTATATGACAGGTTGTTGTCAAAATGCAAGCTCACAACACAGATTGTTTAGTGTTCCCAAGGGAAAAGAGACCCTCCAGGCCCTTTTAGTTGCAATACACTTTTCTGCACATACCTGGGTTCTCCCACACAGGCCCACTCACAAAGATTATTTAAAATACTGTGTAAAATTACCTTAAAGCTATGTGTATGATGTATTTATGAAACATAAATGTTTAGTGTTGGGTTCCATCCGCAAGATATCTCATTATGTACATGCAAATATTCCAAAATCCAAAAAATTCCAAACCACTCTAGTTCCAAGAATTTTGGACAAAGGATACTCAAACTATAATAATACTATGAGAAAAAGACAGAGTATATATAATTTTAAAAATCCCATAAAAACAAATCATAGGAGAAATTGAAATGAAGATAACCTCGAACAAAGTAAAATGTGTAGATAATTCTGCAGACAAGTTGTGCCAAATCTCTTTTCTATATTTCAGCTCTTTCAAAAATAGAGAATTGGCAGCTTCCCAGAGTCAATTGAGGGCATACATAGTCCTGATAAAAAGCCAGACAGGGCTTGAGAGAAAACCTGGAAACAAATAGCAATCTAAACTATAAAAATCAATGGAAATTTTCTAAATAAAATATTACCAAATGGAAGCCACCCACATGTTAAAAGACTAATGCATTATCAACAAGTAGAGGTTATTCATGCAATTCAAAAATATCTCAGTATTAACGTATTTATTGATCTAAGTGATAATTTGTAAGAAAATATTCTGGTAATTACCAAAACAATTTGATTACATTGATCCATTCATTTTCATTAACCAATATGAAAATCAAAAAAAAAAATCTTCCTTGCAATGAAAGAAAGTTTTCTAAGTGGAAATATTTTTGTTTCTTACTAAGAGCAAATATCTTACCAGTGGAATGATAAAAATACTCTAATAATCAAGATAAGGATACCATCTCCTACTGCTGTTATTTAATATTCTATTATTTAGTATTGTGGCTATTTAGCTTGTGCAATGAAATAAATAGTAGTAAATGTACTACTAGGCAGATATTAAAATAGAATAGGTGGGACCAGCAGATGGTATCATGGTTATGTCGCTGGACTCCTGCATGGTCAACTGTGGTTTGAGTTCAGGACCTGGAGGCTTGAAATTCATGCCTGGTGCATGTGCGTGTCCAAGATCCTGAGAGGAGAATGGAGGAGAAGAGACTGCGGTGTGGCCGTCTCCTCTGGGGGGGTGATTTTTTGCTTTCTGTCTCTGTTTCTCTCTGTCTCTCCAGCAAGTGCATGCAAACTGTGGCAAAAATCTCTCCAGAAAACAAAACAAAAATGAGAACATTAAGAATATACAGAGAATAAAAAACTATTGGAACTAATTATATAATTCCATAACATGGCCATCTTTAAAAAATAAATTTATTCCTTTACTAGTAATAATTAGTACAAATAATCAGATGGGAGAAAATTAGTTTATACATTAAAATTAAGCCAATCTGTAAGTAAATCAGTCTTAATCTGTAAGTGACCTGAAAGTAAAGCTAGTAACAATGAGAAAATTCTCTACAGAGATAACTTAATTGAGATTAGTATAAGAACACCTTTAATGGTAAGAAATATTGTGATGGTAATGACTTAATATAGTTGTCTTCTTTTCTTAAGTAAATGCACAAATTGAATGTTTTCTAACCTTAATACTTATACAATATTCATGGCTTTTGACAATCTGATCTCTCAATGTACTTAGAAGAGAAAAGGTAGCTGGGTTCTTTTTGGAAAGAGAAGTGCAAAGTAGCTTGCTTTCAACTGAAGTATTATTTATTTAGAGTACAATTTAAAGATCCTAAATAAACTGTCTGATAGGGCTTATTTATTTAGTAAAAAATTTAAAACAGAATCTCACTCTTGCAATACTCTTGCCTCATTCTCATAGTGACTGGAGTTTCAGGTGCCTACTAGCACGCCAGGCCTTCAGGTTGGACTAGGAATGAAACCCAGACCTCAGAAGTGATTCCAGGCTGTGGGACATGGCATCCCAGCAACCCCACCACAATGTCTAGGCTGAGCTTTGATACAAGAATACACCCAGGCAGCCCACAGCCCAGCGGGACACTTCCACTAACCCAGAAAATTTGCTTAGGTCATCTAGTCATCCCCTCTAAAGGAACCAGTCCTCGGATATCTGTCATCACATGTCAGGTTGGCCTGTTCTAGAACCTCATCAAAAATGCACTCACATAGTAGCTGCTCTTGTGTGTTTGGCTTCATTTGCTCAGTATAATGTTTTTGAGATTCCTCCCTACCGGTGCACATGTCAGAAGTCTATTTATTTGCATTCGTGAGCAATATCCCATTGAACAAAAGTACCATGACTATTCTTCTGTTCAGGTACATTTAGATTGTTCCAAGTTTGGCTGTTTCTCTGGAGTGTTTCTAATCTGTTTCTATGATCTTTTGTCTGTCTTTATCTGAGCTAGGCAAAATATATAGGACTAAGTAAGCTGGGGAGTAGCTGAAAGCTACAAGAGCTCGTGCTTTTTCTTAAAAAATAGAACTTGCTTCGAATGTACAAAGAAGCCTAACAAATGCAAACTACTAAGCAAACCTCACATACCTCTTAAAAAATATGTATTAGTTTCTTCCATTAACCAACTACGTATGATGACAATGATAACACAGAAGAGAAAGGAAAGATAGGGCAACCCATAATCCTTCTCTCTTTCAGTCCTATCTTATCAATCAATAAATGGGAGGTAGAGAGTCTTGGAAGAATATAGATTTATTGAGATGTAAAATAAGAACAGTTGAGGGCTGGCCCCATAGCACAGGGGTTAAGGCCTAAACCTCAGGAGCTGGATTCCATATGATCAATCGTGGTTCAAATTCCAGCCCCAGGGACTTGAAAAAAAAAATCCAGGGTGGAGAAATGGAGGAAAAGCACTGTGGCTTGACTGTGCCCTGCTGGGGGTGCTTTTCCTGCCTCTCTCCCTCTGGAGAGAGCATGGGACCTCTGGTAATTTGAAAACAATGAGTTAGTTTTGTATAGCATTTTTTTTTCTGTTTCAGAAAAAAACAAATTATGCATGTACATACAAACTATTGAGATACAAATTGTGTAATTTCACTGATTCCACTATAAATTCTTACATTTGCATTTAAAACTGGCATTATCTAATGAAGAATGATAAAATTCTTGCAAATAATACAGGCTTTAGAGTATTCTTAAAATGACATAAGATAGCAAATAAAAAGCACATCATGACAGATTGAAAGACTATGGGCAAAAAAAGAAGCATACTTTTGATTTTAGTGTCTTTATTGCACTTTTTCCTTTTTCAAAAAGGGCCCTGCATTTTTATATTGCACTGGGCCCTGCAGTTTATATACCTGCTGTGCCCAGAGTTCTTACCATACGATATAAAGGGAAAGA
>NW_006160140.1:1840963-1855132 GCF_000334495.1 Tupaia belangeri chinensis | reverse complement strand
AGAATACGAATATCACCTTTTTCAGTATAGACTTCCTCAGGTATTTTGGGTGTGCACTGGATGTTCCCCACAAGTAGAAAGGAACGAGCTCACTCCTGTTCCTGTATTTTGATGGACTCTCTTGAGTGGTTTCATTGCCACCTGCTGCCAGTGCCGTCTGTTATAATGCTGCTTGGTTTATGTGACCACTGGGCCCCTCAGTGCGTCACCAAGGGCCACCGCAAAGACTTCGAGTGGCTCTTTGTTAGTCAGTTTGCCTTCAAATCATTTATGCAATGCAATTTCACTGACTTCAACTTGACAAAATGTAGTATGATTAAAATTCAGCAAGCTGCTCAGAACAACAATTTGTTTCAAACGACTATTTGGTTGGAAATGAACCATCTATAGTTTTTGTAATTTCTAATTCATCTCCAGTGAATAAATGATAAAGGTAGATCGACTGAAAGTGAATTAGAAATAGCAACACAAAAAGCAGAGAAGATCCTCCCCCAATCCTGGGAAACTGCAGAAAACGATTAAGATGAATAAAGGATGGAAAAACCACTCTGTTGTGCTTTAACATCTCCTAATTAGTTCCACCGTCCTTTCAGGAGCCAAAATCAAACCACAACTTGTGAGTGTAAAACATTTGTTTTACTTTCAGTTAATTTTTGTCATATTTTTGTCTGATCCCTGTGGTCCCTGGTAGAATCGGTGGGCAGTCTCTGCTCTCCCACTGGTGACGGTTGCCTTCTGGGCCTTGAGGTAATTCTGTGTGCATGGGAATGATTCAGCTATACTGACACACATGCTTCAGCATCTGCCCCATCTCTTTTCTCCATTAGGAGAAAGCCAGCGCTGTCGATCGAGTGGAGATCCTGATCCCATACCTGTGCCTGTTCTCATCTCTGCTCCCTTTGCCAGGGCACAGTAATCAAAGCACATACCGAAAAAGTAATTGTTCACTCTCAGACCACAAAAAGTAAATCTCCAAGCTTACCAGAACATAGTGAACAAAGATATACACTGTAAGAATCTCTCCCAGTTCCACAAAGAGTAGGCTCAGAACTAGTTTAGGCTTATTAAGGAGTAGGCATGCCCTATGATGAGTACTAGCCTCCGACAAAAACCTGTATTGAAGACTTTAAATATAGAGGAGTGACCTTACTCATCCTTGTATTTTTCCTAAACTGGTCCAACTTTACAGGTTTGCTCTTTTAGACATAAGGATTTGTTTTGACAAGGTTGTGTCACTGCTGATACATGTTGCTAAGTTAAATATGGCTGAAGGCTGCCCACACACCTTGAGTTTTTTCATTAAAGATCTGCAACCTTAGTACATAGACAAACTGAGAAACTAACTTAGGAGTAAAACATCACAGGGAGCCACCTGGCCAGGTCATATACAGATAAGGCAAATGCCGGTTGTAACCTATCATGCTATTTGTGTATTTGCTTCCGTGTTCTGCCTTAGCTGCAGGGTGGAACTTTGAATCTCTTCTGATTCTGGGCGCTACCTGACTCATGAACCATTCTTTCCTCAGATTAAACCCTGTTACATTTCATTTATCTAAAGTTTTTCTGTTATCAATTTATTAGGTAACCTCTTCCTCAGTAAGTAGTCTATCCAGAGCCAAATAGCAAGACAGAGGTAAGAAAGGTAAAATGCTTAAGCAAGTTTTTTTCTGCTACTACATATGTAATATATTTATGAATCTATTTTTTCAATCGTCTGAAAGATATTTACCAAATGCCTCTAGTTGCTGAGGATTCAAAAGTGTATACAGCATAGCTACTTTATTTATGCAGACCTAATTTATTAGGCTAGCCAGATCTAGGCACGATTGCAAGAAAGGGAGGTGAGCATTCTTGCAAAGGTTTCATGCAAGTTGCCTTTGGAGCATAGAGTGGAAAACAGCCAACGTTCAGTCTGATGTGGATAGAAGAGAGAAGTTTCTCTCCAACAAATGACAGGTATCAAAGAATGGATTCACTTGACAAAAGTTGTTTTTTGTTTTTGTTTTTGTTTTTATTTTTGTTTTTGTTTTCTCCCTCTCAAGAAACAGAATTTTTCTGTGTTGCCCAGGCTGGCCTTGAACTTATGATGCTCCTGCCTCAGCCTTCCAAGTAGCTGAAACTGCAGACATGTACTACTGTGCCTGGAAAAACATAATAACTTAAAGTTTATTCCTTTCTCTCATGAGAAAGAGAGAGAGAGAAAGAGAGAAAAGCACAGCAGCAGGGTCGCACACTGTGATTCCCCCAGGTTTATTAGTCAGCCAAGATCAGGCATGTGGCATGTGTAAGTTGACCTGAAATCTAAACTCCAGTTTTCTATAAGACTTCCAGAATTGCAGAAGTGTTGCAGTACTGAGATACCACTGAGACTGGGCTGACAAGATATTTTATTTTTAGAGAGATTTTTGTTATAGGTGCATATGCTCACTGGAGAGGCAGAGAGAGACATACAGAGAAAAAGAGAAATCATTCCCCAGAGGGAATAGCCACACTAAACTCTCTTCTCCTTCATTCTCCTCTTGGATTTTGGGCACACGTGTGCATATGCCCTGTGTGAATTCTAAGCCACCAGGCCCTGAGAAAGAGAGAGAGAGAAAGAGAGAAAAGCACAGCAGCAGGGTCGCACACTGTGATTCCCCCAGGTTTATTAGTCAGCCAAGATCAGGCATGTGGCATGTGTAAGTTGACCTGAAATCTAAACTCCAGTTTTCTATAAGACTTCCAGAATTGCAGAAGTGTTGCAGTACTGAGATACCACTGAGACTGGGCTGACAAGATATTTTATTTTTAGAGAGATTTTTGTTATAGGTGCATATGCTCACTGGAGAGGCAGAGAGAGACATACAGAGAAAAAGAGAAATCATTCCCCAGAGGGAATAGCCACACTAAACTCTCTTCTCCTTCATTCTCCTCTTGGATTTTGGGCACACGTGTGCATATGCCCTGTGTGAATTCTAAGCCACCAGGCCCTAGACTTGACCTGCTGTCAGCCATGTGGGAATCCAGTGCCGTAACCACTATACCACTTGCTGGTCTCTGGCTGACAAGATTTTTAAAAAGACATTTCAGGCAAAAGAGCAGAATCTTTGCAAAGATACGGAGGAGGCAAGACAACAATGAAGCACCTTTAGGAACTGGGAGGTGAGTCACACTAAGGTTAGACGTAAATGTTGCTTGTAGGAGGGGCACTCAGGGCTCTGTTCAATATTAAAGGACTTGGACTTTATTCTAAAGGAAACTTTTAAAGATTTTGAATATAGTGTATCCCTGATAAGGATTATGTGTTATTAGGATCATTCTGGCTAGTACACAGGTGAGGACTGATCAAGACAAAATGGATCTCTCAGGAAGAAAACATGTCATGAGGTATGAGGAATGAGGCTAGAAACACTGAAGGGACAAACAAAGCAATGACAAGGCTGAAGAAGAAGAAATGTTTCTGGGAAACATGAAGAGATGGGAGTTACTAACCATCAAAACTGACTGCATGCTGGGAGTGGAAGATGGAAGAGCTATCCATGCGAGACAGTGGGTAGAATGTGGTGCTTCTCACTGGGGAGGGAGCACGACTCAATGAAAAAGACAATGGCATCAGTTTTAGACATGCTGAATATGTAACGTCAGGTTTGTCCACATATAATTTACACACAACAAAATTCAAACTTTTTTGGTATACGGTTTTATGATTTTTGAACCACCACCAAAATTGAGATAGGGTATATATCCATTACTCTAAAATATGCCCCCTTCTCCTGAACATCTTTTCCCACTCTCAAACGCTGGAAAGGACCAGTCTGTTTTCTATGTAGTTTTTTTATTTTCCAGAAAGCCATATAAATGGAATCTTAACAGTATACAGCTTTTAAAAGTAGGTTTCTTTTACGTTTTTTGTTTTTGAGATTCATGTAGTTGTTGTATGTATCTGTCGTTTGTCAATTTCATTGATGAGTAATATTTCTCTCTGTGGGTATATCAAAATTTCTTTAAACTCGTCTATCAGTTGATAGGCATTAGCGTTGTTTCGAGTTTTTGGAGATTACAAATAAATCTGTAATAAACATAGATCTACAGTGTTGGGTTAATGGAAGTCTTAATTTTCCTTGGGTAAATATCTAGAATTGTGATGATTGGTCTCCTTCTCCTTTTCTCCTTCTTCTCCTCCTCCTTCTCGCTTCTCCTGCCCCCTCCTCCATTTCCAAAAGGCACATGTATTTACCAGAGAGAGAAAGCACCCACCCTCCTAGTAGGATGTAGTCACTCTACAAACCCATCTCTATTTCGCCGTTCTGCTGGGATTTGGGACATGCATGCACAGATATCCAGCATGCTTTTCAAGCCACTGGGCAGTTGAGCATATGGGATTCAGCTACTCTAAGGACTAGGCTCTCGGGCCGGCTCAGAAGTGGGATTCTTGATTCATATTCTAAGTGTATGTGTCACTTCATAAGAAACTGCCAAACTATTTTCCAGCATGTTTGTATTGTTACTAGAAAATAAAGCATTTAAAAGGCGTACGTAGTGACATATGATTGTGGTTTCAGTTGAACTTTTTCCAATGATTAATGGCAGTAACATCTTTTATGTGCTTATTTGACATCAGTACTTTTAAAACGTATTTATTTATTTATTTATTTAGTGGTGTCCATGAAATATTTTGATCCTTTATTTTACTGAGTCGCTTTCTTGTTAGTGAGTTCATGTATTTTTTTTTTTTAGTCTATGTATTTATAAATATATTTGGGATACAAATCCTTTGTCCAATATATTGTACCTTTTATAATTATTTCCTCCCAGTCTGTGGTTGATCTTTCCTTAACACTTCCTTAACACCATTTTTTAGAGTTGAAACTTTTGATTTTGATGATGTCCAATTTATTCATTGTTTCATTTATGTATTTTGGTATTGTATCTAAGGAATCTTTGTCAAATTAAGTTCCAATGGTTTTTTCCCTGCTTTCTTTTATAAGATTTTTTTTTTTACCTTTTACATTTTTCTATACCTAATTTCTAATTAATTTTTATACAATTTGAGGTATGGGTTGATGTTTATTTAAAAAATTTTTTAAGTGGATATCCCGTTGTTCCAGAACCATTTATTGAGAAGACTGTCTTTTCTTTATTGAATTGCCTTTAGACCTTTGTCGTGAATCAATTGACTCTGCATGTGTGGGTTTATAAATGTTTTTGTCTCCTCCTCACTATAATAAAGACTCTTTGAGGCCAAGATTTTTTTCGTTCTTTTTTACTATTTATATTTAATCACTATATATTTTTACAGTGTACAACATGTCTTTTCCCAGCACAAATATGGTGCACATCAGTCAAGATAAAGACATTACCATATACACTATAATCAGTAAATGCCTTTTCATTTTTGTGTCAATTAAATGTACTGTGTTTTTCCTCCAGTTCCCTTCTTTTCATCTCCCTATTACCCACCCCCATATTATTCCTATCCTTACTATCTCTAGTATCTGCGGTTGCCCTCCCTGTTACTATACCTTCCAATCTTCCAGTTTCTGCTATAGAGCACAGATGTTCGGTATACATTGAGTGGGGACATACAAAGTTTATCTTTCATACTCTGGTTTGTTTTGCTTAGTATTAAGTCTTTCATATTTGTCCATTTTGTATCAAATGTCAGGGTCTCATTGTTTTTTTTTTATGGCTGAGTAGTATTCCATAGAGTACATATGCCGCATTTTTTCAACACATTTGTCTATTTTTGGACATCTGTGTTGATTCCATGTCTTAGCAATTGTATCTAATGCTGCAATAAACATAGATGTGCAACTGTTTTCCCAATTGTGGCTTTTCCAGTCCTTTGGGTAAATATCTAAGAGTGGAATTACTGTTCTTACAAAAGTTCTATTTGTAGGTGTCTGAGGAGTCTCCATATTATTCTCCACAGTGGTTGTACTAATTTGCATTTCCACTAACAATGTAGGAGAGTTCCCTTTCACCACAACCTTGCCAGCCCTAATCATTATTTATTTTTAAAAATTCAGCCATTCGGACTAGGGTTAAGTGGTATCTCATTGTGGTTT
The DNA here is from genome assembly GCF_000334495.1 of Tupaia belangeri chinensis. Classification (NCBI taxonomy): domain Eukaryota; kingdom Metazoa; phylum Chordata; class Mammalia; order Scandentia; family Tupaiidae; genus Tupaia; species Tupaia belangeri. Next base: position 1,849,085 of record NW_006160140.1, on the reverse strand, counting down.
TAATTGCATTTCCCTTAGATAAGAGATGTCAAGCACGTTTTCACATGCTTCTTGGTCATTCATATGTCTTCCTTGGAGATTTGACTGTTCAGCTCATTTTCCTACCTTTTAATTGGATTGATTATTATTATTTTGTGTGTGTGTGTGCGTCGGTTAGCTGCTTGAGTTCCCTGTGTATTCTGGTTATTAATTCTTTATCTGAGGTATAGTTTGCAAATGTATTCTCCCACTCAGGGTTGTCTCCTCACTCTAGTTATTCTTTCTTCTGTGTGCAGAAGCTTTTTAGCCTAATATAGTCACATTTGTCTATTTGGGGGACAAATGCCTGTGGTTTGGGAGTCGTCTTTAAAAAGCCTTTGCCTACTCTAAGGTCTCCAAGAGTTTTCCACCAGTAGTTTTGTAATTTGGGTTTTTATGTTCAGATCCTCAATCCATTTTGAGTTGATTGGCTAATGATCTTTTTTCATATTGCTTTTATCATCTTTTCTGTAATGATGCTTTATATATAAGAGGTACTCCAAAAATGTTAGTAACAAACCTGCTTTAAGAGCATCAGGAACTGTGTTTGAATCTTACCATTTCCTTTCACTCATATGACTTCAGATCAATTACTTATCTTGTCTACATTCAAGTTTCCATATTTTTGGGCATCATAGCACTTAGAGCATATATTGCTGGGGGAATTAAATGCATACAAGAGAATGATTCAGTATTTGGTGCTATGATGCCTAATGTGTATAAGGTTCTCTATAAAGAGGGTTACTTATGTAATTAAAATTAATTTATGAGGGCTAGTAGGTGGTGTAGTGGTTAAGGTGCTGGACTCCCATGTGATTGACTGTGGTTTGAGTCCCAGACCTGGAAACTTGAAACTCACACTGGGTACGTGTGTGTACATGTCCAAAATCCTGAGAGGAGAATGGAGGAGAAGCAATTGCAGTGTGGTGATCCCCCTGAGCAGTGATTTCTCATTTTCTGTCTCTCTTTGTCTCTTTGATGACCATATGTGCCCTATACCAAAAATCTCTCTCAAAAATTACTTTAGGAAGAATGAATATAAAAAAGAATATTACGTGAACCCAATTAAGTTTGCCTTTTTTTGTAAAGAATATTAGGATTTCCAGTCACCTATGAAATAGCTGCTGTTTTCATCCATAAAAAACAACAAAACCCTGGCTTTTGAAAGGAAGTAGATGAATATGGAAGACTTACTGCTGAGTGAAGCAAGCCGTGCTATGAAGGAGAGGCATTGTATGTCCCCACTTAATATATACCGAGTGTCTGCACTCTAATATATATATATATATTTGAAAACATACTGCTTCTGTTGTTATAGAGTTATAAAATTATACAAAATTATAAGCCATATTTTGAACATTATCTTTAAAATTCATTTTGAAATTTTGAAAGTTGTCTGTAAATTGTCAAGAATTATGGAGTATGAGCTAAAATTTTTTGCTATGTAAAGTAAATGTTTGTGGAAAAATGTAAAAATAAATAAATGAAAGAAAAAAAAAGAAATAGCTGCTGTTTTCAATGATATACTATTCTGAATTACCCAATACCAACTCAGTGAGGTTGAGACAGAGGAAAAGGCCAAGTAGACATCTAAACGGTCTTCTATTCTGTGCTGAAAATCTCAGTATCTCTGCCAGTGGGCTAGGGAGTGATAATTTTTTCTTATTTCCGAAAGTGGAACGAGGTTCTTCATGTGTCTGCTGAGCCATGTTGCTGTAATGAAAGATTTTATGCATAGCACAAAGCATTTTCCATGTCACTACAAGGATGTTCCGACCTGCCACTGCCTTTGATGTGCCACTGACATCTCTGCAGATCTCTTTCTTTGTCTTTTCCATTAACATAAAAATCCTGAGACCTGGTCTAAAAATGTCTTGGTATAAACAGACGGCTTTTGTTTGACAGAATGTATAACTATGGTACTTTGCCCATTTACATGTTGTTAGACCTTCACTCATTTCGTCGGACTGCACAGGTTAGTCGATGTACCAGGTTAGGGTATAGGACCGGGTGTGCTCAGCATATTTCCAGGCCAGGTGATGTAAGCTGTTGGTACCAGAATTTTCTCAGTTGTCCATTTTATGAGATTTTTCTCCTACTAAATGCAAAATACCATGAAATTTTAAAAGCTCAGACACAATTGTATTGGTGAACAATGTTAAAGAGTTTTATTAGGATAGGAAACAAGGATTTCTATGAAAAAAAGAAAAAACAAAAAAAGGTGGCCAGTTAAATCTGGCTTGTACTTTGGCTGAATGTGCTGGGCACTAAGTTTAAGAGTCTTTGGATAGGACCCATGAGCAGTTGTCAGCAGCAGTTGTGTGGCCGTGCCACACAGGCAGGGCCATCTCTGTGATGGCAGAATAAATGGTGCCACTGCTTCTAGCTTTCTCATGGGTGAGGTTAGGATTGGCTCTTTTAAAATACCTCTGACTCATTTTTTCTATCTTTCTGTCTCAAAGTTCATAAATGATACCCAAGAACTTTCCAAATTAGGTGTGTGAACAGAAGAAAAACTTACTTTTGTGAAGACACAGCACATTCTGCTCCACCTTAGTAGAGCCCTGGCTATTCAATTAGGTTTGTATAAGCTCTGAGAGCTTGATTCTGACTTGACTACTGTATGTCCAAAGAAAGTACTGAGGTTCACTTTTTGGGACTTTTTTCTCTTGATCTCATTATTGATGAGTAGGTCTTTCTTTCTACACTCTACGAGCAGGGTCAACTTCATGGGGATGCCACCTGTGCAATTGTACACGGCCCCTGTCTCAGAAAGGCCTTGTGTTTGGCCTCTATTGCTGTTGTAAATTTCTCAATTATTTTAAAAATTTATTACTTATTATTTTTTTATTATAGAGAGGCAGAGGAAGAAAACTTTGGAAGTATATGAGCTGCTCAGAGGGGTGATGGCGGGTCCTGAGAAACAGTATTGGAAAGTGTTGGAAATTACTGGCTCTGGGCACTTCAAACCTCAGCCCAGATACTGTACTGGATGAGTTGGCTAGACAGTGCAGCTGGCCACACTACCGAGCACAGGGTGACCCAAGTCACTGTCATCAGAAATAAAGTCTAAACTCTGCCTTGTTTTCAGTTTAAACTCCTGAGAACCACTGGTTTGCTGATGTTCTAGTCCACTCTGTTGTTAATTCAGGAAATACCTAAAATTAAGTGATTTATAAAAATAGAGATTTATTCAACTCATGGTTTGGAAGTCCAAGGTCCAGGAACTCTGTCTGGTGGGATTCTTCTGGCTATATCATAACACAGTGGCTGGCAGGAGAGTGTGATCTCTGTTCCGTGAGGGCCCCTGACTGCTTCATTTCCTCTCCTTATAAATTCACTAGGACTCAGTTATGAGAGTCCCGTCCTAACCATTTGGACATGATCACTTCCCAAAAGCCCCACTTTCAACACCATCATCAGAAGTTTTACCCTCTTACTTCCATTGTAGTGACTCAATACATGAATTTTGGGGGAATGCATTTAAACTCTAACAGTTCAATGGGTCATTATTTTTAGTTTAGCTTCCAGGATTTAAAGAGGAAATAAATACATTCCACAATTTCCCGTTCTGAGACTACCCTGCCGACCAGCAGAGCTCATGCACGTCACATTTCCCAAACAGGACATGGTTCACACACTAAATAGTTAAAACCCAAGGAGGAGAGAAGTGACACATGCTTACCTCTCCTGACTTCTAAGAAATGATGTTTTTGGGTTTTCTAAACATCTGATTAATCTTCGTGTTGTTATCTATATCCTCATCTGTGAGTTCTCTCATGCTGTGGCCCCTGAACACGCAATCTTAATTTTGATTCTTGCTTACATGCATTTCTGGGTGAGTTCTTTTACTTACATGGCTGATGACTTTGAGTGACTGAAATCAACTGACTCATCTTCCTCTCCTAGACTCTCAAAGTCCCTCTGAACATTTCTATTTATAGGATTGCACTTAGGAATTGCTCTTCTAATACCATAATTCAAATAAGTCTAATTCATTTACATTACTGCCCAGAACCACTGTGTGAGATATCCACAGGCATGTTCCCTAAAACATAATGATTTCGGTATCTAATTCAATAGAAACTAAAGATCTTTCTTCTAATTATTAATCTAAGAAAGGGGGTTTGAATATTGAGAGGCTCATTGAGAATATGTAACTTTTGTATTATTTCAGGGTGATTATACAGGGTAAACAGAATTTTTTAAAAAATAATGATTCTTATTGAACTTTATTTATCCATTTATTTTAATTTGACCGGGGGTGGGGGGGAGAGAGAGAGAGAGAGAGAGAGAGAAAGCCGCCAGGTCTAGGACTCAAACTGTGGTTGGACCTATGGGAGTTCAGTGTCTTTAACCACCATGCACCTGCCAGCCCCTAAATAGAGTTGTTTTAACTATTCAGTTTTTTTGTTTATTTCTTCTAGATACATGTGATGTGTTATATTACATATCTTCTGAAATTATTATAAAATCTCCTTCAGTCATTTTTGTACTGATGATAGACTTTTCAAGTCTTTGATAAAGTCCTTTTAATTTGCACATCATTAAGAAATCTATGCACTATCAGGTTCAAAGGAGAGCAGGGAAGGTTTGAATAAACTTTACATAAGTCAAGGTGTATGGTCATCCTGTTTTAATTTCACCATTTTTCAGGATACTATTAAGTTTAACTGGTGCTCTGTCTTAAGGTTCTCTCTTGTCACCTTTCTGAAAAGCACATGAAAAAAAGGAAGACAGATGAAGGTGGAAGCAGAGGACAATAAAGAAGTGTAAAATCCACCAAAGTTAAGACATTGTCCCAGTTTTTTCTGTTGCTTCCTCTCACCTTGTCTTTCTTAGCTCTTGAAACATGAGCAGTGAGCAGAAAAGGGTGATTGAGGTCTTAGTTCCTATCAGAACTTTACTTCATTTTTTGCCATATTTTTTTAAGGTCAATGAATTTTAAAGAATGCTTGCTTCAAACTGATCAGTTAAAAATGAAAATAATATTATTTTCAAAATTAAATATTTTAACTCCTTTCTACTACATAGATTTTAGTATTGATAGCACCAATTTAAATACTTTCTGTCTGAACTGGTTTTATTTTCATGGTGGGTATTTTAAGGTATCACAGGTGTTTATTTACAAACATCACCAATACTTTACATTTAATGAAATATTTTCAATGTTATATTATTATTTTAAATCTCAGAGGAAGTTTTATTAATATGGGACAAACGAAACAAAATAAAACCCACATATGGACTCTGATGATTTTGGGAAATAAACATTGGAAGTGCTTTCAAAACAGAAAAACAAAAATAAGTATAATATGAAGGCTCAAATTTTTGATTTTTCATACGTTCCCTTGTGTCAGTTATATGCACCTCTTTTCAAAGGCATGTCCAAAAATAGAACATTATCATGAGAAGAAAGAAGAGTGAGATTACATTTTTAACTACATTGCTACTCTTTAAATCGTGTATCTTAGAAATGTCTAATGTTAAAATTTTTATTTTGGATTCCATGAGATTTTAGAATTCTCACTTACACAGTGCTTATTGTTTCATGCTTCCCCTTTCTGAGAATCAGGACAAATAAAATTAAAGACTAAGAGGCACCAGCAGGTGGCATGGTAGCTATAATGCTGGACTCTCACATGGCCTACCACAGTTCAAGCCCTGAGCCTGGCAGCTTGCTTTCTCACTTTCCCTCTCTTTCTCTCTCTCTGTCAAATTAAAAATAAGTAAGTAAATAAATAAATAAGTAATAAATAAATGAAATGAAATGAAATAAATAATTCTTAAAAAAATGTAGAGAGACTGGCAGGTGGCATAGTGTTTAAGGGCACTAGACTCTCACATGACCAACACCACGGTTTGAGTCCTAGATCTGGTAGCTTGCTTTCTCACTTTTCCTCTCTTTCACATTCTGACTCTCTGGTCCAATTACAATGAGTAAATGAATAAGTAAATAAAGTTAAATAAAATAATTACCAAAAATAGTAGATACTAGGAAAAGACTGGAAATCACAAAATTAAATTACTGACATGTATAGATATGTAATTATCTACTTTATCCCTTCTTTCCCTTCCTGTGTTTTAAAAAATGACATTGAACGTCAGACAGGAATTGTCTAGCAACCAGGCTCTATTTAAGTTCTTTTTTTTTTTTTTTTTTTTTGAGAGGTTTTTGCTATAGGGCGCGTGCGCTCGCCAGAAAGACAGAGAGAGACAGAGAGACAGAAAGCGAGAAATCACCCCCTGGGGGGATGGCCACACCGCAATTCCTTCTCCTCCGTTCTTCTCTTGGGATCTTGGGCACGCATGCACACGCGCCCAGCGTGAGTTTTAAGCCACCGGGTCCGGGACGCGAACCGCGGTCGACTACGTGGGAGTCCAGCGACATAGCCATTACACCAGCAGCTGGTCCCTCTATTTAAGTTCTTCAGTGTTCATTTGGTTCTCACAGCATAGATACTTTCAGCCAGGAAGGACTATCATGTTATACTATTGTTAACTCTTCTTAGTCCCCCCCCCTTTTTTTTTTTAATAACTAAAGAGCTTTTATTTTTTATTAAGACTTTATCTTGAGGTCATAACTAAACTGTGTCACCACCTCCCACCACGTCTTGAAGGGTTGATACAGTGAGTATTACAAAACAGGTATGAATGGTTTAAAAGATTGGAACCAATATTAACTGACAAGGAGCAGCCTCCATCTAAATCATCATAAAAATGTTTAAGTAAAAAAAAAAAAACAAAAAAAAAAAAAAAAAAAAGAGAAAAAGGAGCAACAGAGGTTGAGATTGAACAAGATCTTCACATTTGATCGAATACATTCAATCTTGGCTAGAGAGTAAACAAAACGGAACGGAAACAGGACACTATGATACAAAAACTTTCACTACAGCACGCTGTACACACCTGTATTCCAAGTCCACCCCATCCTCCTAATGCTTCCAACTCAGTTATTTCCCAGCTTGTTGGGCCTGCCAGTGAAGGAGCATGTAGATCTTCTCTTTAATCCAGTCTTTGTTATACAGCTGGTATATCTGGGTATCAGCTCAGTAAACAAGGCAGCTGAGGTCTGCCAGATTGTCGAAATAAAAAAAAAACGGACTGATATCGTATGTGATGGAGGGACTGTTTTCTTATGACTATTTCTCTATTGGTTTTCATGAAAATTGTAGTCTCCTAAAACTCTCAGAAATTTTCCTCATGACATGTATTTCCACACCACTCTTATGTGTGTTAAACTGGTAATGGTGTTCTTGAGTTCTACAGCCTTTCTGCCTGTGGAATCTCTCTTCTCTAAAGCCATTGCTTTAGTACAAAGCCACATCACCGCCTGATTGAGTTATTGTGGTATGATCTTACAGATACTCTGTCTCTCCAGGTGACTTTCTGTAGATATTTTTCCCATTTCTGGCAGAATGATCTTTCTCCTCTTGAGATGTGATCATTTTGTTTCTTTGATTAAAGCTACAGCGGCACCTAATTACCTTCAGAATAAAATCTAAAATCCTTAGCATAACGTATAAGTCTAACAACTTCTTTATCTCATGTGGTACCTGCTCTAAATTTGTACCCAGACTATTTAAGTGACTCTTTCTTATACATAGGGGGTACTTTCCCCTACTAACTCAAAAGTATACTAATCTATCAAATATCAATTTATGTCTTCCCTCCTCTGTGAAATTCTTTATTAGCCCTCCTTCCACAACAGAGGAAGATTTCCCATTTCTTTTTCTATGGCTAACTTCTTCATCTCTACTACTTTGTATAGATGTCTATCAAAGCAGAGGTACCATTAATTATGTTTAATTTATGTACCTGGTCTCATCATTACACAGAAACACTGGAATGGTTTTCATGAAAACTTTGAAGGCAAAATTCACTTTCAAATTTAGATTTAATTCAGAACCAGTCCTATGGCCTAGGGCCTAAGTGGGTTGAATCCCATATAAATGACCACATAGTTTGAATCTTGGTTTCAGTAGCTTGAAAAACATGCCGGGTGTGTGTATGTCTGTGCCCCAAATTCTGACAGGATGAAGAAATGGAGGAGAAATAATTGCAATGTCACCATGCTCCACTGGGAAATGTTTTCTCCCTCACT
>NW_006160140.1:1809631-1840932 GCF_000334495.1 Tupaia belangeri chinensis | reverse complement strand
CCCCGCCCCCGTGAGTGCACACCATGAAAGTCACCATTAAAAAATATACAATTCATTTGTTTTTAGTATATTCACAAAGTTGAATGGCTGAATGGCCATTGCTACTAATTCTGGAACATTTTCATTACACCCAGAAGAAATCTCAAAGACATTAGCAGTTACTTTCAATTGCCCAAGTTCTAGAAACCAATAATTTACTTTTGGTCTTTATGGATGTCTTATTCTGGACATTTTGTTAAATGGAATCATATTTATATGTGGCCCTTTATATCTGACTTCATTTACTGAGTACAATGTTTTCATGTTGCGCATGTATCCACACTTTGACCTTTTTTTGTCTGAATAATATCCCATTTTATGAACATACCATGTTTCTAAAATTGATTCACTTGTTCACATTTGGGCTATTTTCACTTTGGGCTATTTATTGATCATGCTGCCATGGATATTTGTGTACAAGTTTTTGTGTGGGCATATGTTTTCACTTCTCTGAAGTATAAGGAGGTTTCAAAAAGTTTGTAGAAAAATGGAATTAAAGTACAAGTCTATGGTATTGCAAAAATATTTTGAAATCCATATCTTTTTTATATTATGCATTTTAATTGAAAAATTTTGAAGATCCTATGTTTATGCTAAGAAGTGAATTGTAGGGTCATGTGGTCCACTCTATGTTTAATCTTTTGAGGAACTGACAAAATGATTTCTGAAGAGATTGCACCATTTTACATTCCTACCATCAATACACAACAGTTTTAATTTCTACACTGGTTACTGTTTATATTTTTAAAGTCATTCTAGGTGGTGTGAAGTGTTGACTAATGGTTTTGATTTGTATTTCCCTAATAAGTTATAATTTTTATGTGCAAACTGGCTGTTTATATATCTTTTTTGAAGAAATGTATATTCAAATCCATTACTGATTTTAAAAATCAGATTATTTATCTTTTTACCTTTGAGATGTGTTTAACTACATCCCCTCCAGGTTGGAGATGTTGCCAATGTGATAGTATTAAGAGGTGGGGCCTTTGAGAGATGAGTCAGCCAACAGGGCTCCTTCCTTTGAAATGAGAATAAATGTCATTATAAAAGGGCTTGATAGATGGCACTCATCCTTTTTTACCCTTTCATCTTTGCCATGTGAGGTCATGGCATTCTTTCCCTTCAAATAATGCAATGTTCAAAGAACTATCTTGGAAGTAGAGATCAGACCCTCACCAGACAGCAAGCCTGATGATGTCTGAATCTTGAACTTCCTAATCTCCAGACATGCAGGAAATAAACTTTAGTTTTTTATAAATTACCCAGTCCAAAATATTTTGTTATAGAAACATAAATGGATTAAAATGAGATGTAAGATTTCTTTTTATATTCTGATAGTAGTCTCCTTTCAGAAATATGATATACAATTATTTTCTCTCACTTTATGGGTTTTCTTTTCACTTTCTTGTAGTGGCCTTGGAAGCATAAAGTTTAAATTATGATTATGTCCAATTCATTGAACTTATGATTTCTGTTATTAGTGTTTTTAGTGTCATATAAAAGAAACCATTGTCAAATCTAAATTGATGATTTGTACTTAGGTTTGACTTATTTGAGTTAAATTTTGTATATGGTGTGTTCATAGTCCATGGTAAATTTTTTGACAGGTCTGTGCCTATTATTTATAATACAAGGATTATCAAACATTATTGTTTCTGGTATTTTATGCATTTACTTCAATTTTATTTATGCAATTGGTGGGCATTGTTTCATTCAATTGTCCCCAACTTATTAACTCAAGTGAAGATTATTCTGAAATAAGGCTACATAGTAAAGGTATCTTCTAAAGGACAGAGGTTAGCTATTGATTTCTGTCAGGCTTTTTATAACTGAACAGGTCAACAGTAGAGGAGAACTTACGTTTGCTTACATTTGTATTAACTTACATTTGTATTAAGCATGAACTCATTGCACATTTTTGTGGGGGTACAGTGTGGTTTTCAAAGTATACATACAGTATCTAATAGTAAAATTAATGACATAAACATATTTATTTTATTTTAATAAGAGAGTTAGACTTTGTTATGGATTAAAGAAATAGGCCATTAGAAATTACTGCTGCTACAGAGATCCCTGGGACTGATTCAACAAGACCATGTGAAGATGACTATTATGGGTCATTTTGATCAAGTCAGATGGTTTTCTTTCCAATTTAACAGACAACAGCTGGAGTTTAGACCATTTCTTCTAGAGAAATCTGCCTTAAATTTTTTTTTTTAACAGAATTTGATAGAGATTCATCAGGGCCTGAAGTGATGTAAATGAAAAATACTGCCTGGAAAACACAACTTTTAAAGCATTGTTATTCATTAATCAGAGTATAAGTGATAGTCTTGCAAAAGAATGACCCATTTTAGGTTAAAAGACAGTGTTTGATAACAAGCAGCTATGAAAGCTTTAGCCTTTAAGCAATCAGTGGTACACAAATTCAAATAATACAGGTCAGTTTCCTTTATTAATCTTGTGAAGCTTATAAGAAATATTACTGGTAATAATTAGGGGAAAAATGCACTCACCTCTCAGTGTCTGTAAAGGATTGGTTCCAGGATTCCTGCACATACCAAAATTTACAAATGCTCAAGTCCTTTATATAAAATGGCATAGCATTAAATAAAACCAATGCACATCCTCTCATATATTTTAAATCATTTTCAGATTACTTAAAATATCACATGCAAAGGCTATGTAGATAGCTATTATTCTGTATTTTAAACATGTTATTTATTTTTTACAGTATTATTTTAAATTTTTTTCCAAATATTGTTAATCCACCACCGGTTTAAATCTACAGATAAAAATGTAGATACATTTTAGTCGGCTACTAGGAAAAAATTTTCTAGGTGAAAATTTAGCAATACAAATGAAAATCCTTGAAAATGTTTATATTCCTTGAAAGTTATTCTAAGAAAATAAGCATGTATATACACATTAGTGTACATACAAAGAAAGCAATTAAAATGCTGTTTATAATGATAAAATATTGAAAGTAAATGTGCAATTAAACAATAATTTAAAATGTGGTCAAAATGAGTTATTTAGTTATTCAATTTTATACAGTGGGAGGATAGTTAAATAGAATATTTATGATAGCACTAAGAGGAAAAAAGCATGTTATGTAATGGCACATATAGCATGATGCTCTTTTTATAAAGTAAGACTAGGAGGACAAACATTAATGTTTTATCAGAATGGGCAAATGAATTTGTGTATATTCCACAACAAAATATTGTAATGCAATAAAAATAAATGAGCTATAGCTCTACACAACAACATGAGAGAATCATTAAAATAAAATATTGACTGAAACGAGCAAGAAACACAAGAATATGTAGTGTGATTTCATTTATATAAATCTCAGAAATGGACAAAACCGAACTGCAGCATTTAGAAATATTTAGCATTTATGTGGATGATAAAACTACAGGAAGGCCAGGAACAAGTGTGAAACAGTCAAGGTAGTGATTAACTATGGGGGAAGAGTGATAGGGTTATGGTTAGAAACACCGAGGACTTCTGGGGTGAAAACAAGGTATGCTTTCTTGACCTGAGAGTGATTGTATAAATATTCACTTTGGGTAAATTTGTTAAACTGTAAATATAAGTTTTATGCACATTATGTGACTATGGTATATTTCAGTATAACAAAAGTTTATCTTGTTATCAGAGGATATTTCTAGTTATAGAATTAGAGGATGCCCCAATTTCCTTTCTTTTTTTGCTTATATACACAGTCTAAATTTTCTACATTGAAGAGATGTCACATTAAAATATAAACTCAAGTTTTTTTTTTCGGTTGTGTTACCTATGGAGTAGAAATTATCTGTTTATGTTATAATATTTTGGTGACTCTAGTAATTTCTCATTAATATGAGGGGACTTTAAAAAGTTCATGTAAAATGGAACAAAAATAGGAATTCTTTTAGGGGAAAATATTTTTGAAATCCATACATAGTTGTGTTTTTTTAAGAATTATTTTATTTAACTTTGCTTATTTATTTATTTTGAATTTTACCAGAGAGGGACAGAGTGAGAGATTGAGGGGGAGTTGTGGAAATTGAGAAAGCAAACTACCAGGTCCAGGACTCGAAATGTGGTCAGCCTGGTGGGAGTCCAGTGCCAGTCCACTTTTTTTTTTCATAAATTGCACATACCATAACCTTTTTTGAAGACTCTCATATTAATTTTATAATAAAAATAATTCAGAAATATTTCTTATGCTACAAAAAAGAAAAAAAAGAAAGAAAACAACATCAGATAGTTAAAAGCTTCTTCTAACAATAGAGGAAGGAACCTAATTAGTACGATAGCTTAATCACACTAATTAGAAGTCTAGTATAGGGGCCAGCAGATGGCATAGCAGTTACAGTGCTGGACTCCCACATGGTTGACTGTAGTTTGAGTCCTGGACCCCGTGGCTTGAAAATCCTGTTGGGTGTGTGTGTATATGCATGACCAAGATCCTGAGAGGACAATGGAGAAGAAGGGATTGTGGCATGGCCACCCACCCTGAGGAGTGGTTTCTCACCTTCCCTCTATTGTCTCTATCTCTCACACTCTCAATTCTCTAAAAAAAAGACTAAGATAGAATTTTTATCTTAATAGTCATATGCATTTTTTTCTTTCTTTTAACATTTTTATGTATTTTATTAACTATAGAGTTTTTGTGATTATGGTCTTTAAATAATGGGAGTAGACATCTCAGTGAAAATGCAGTATATTTATATTTAGCCAAGAATTATCTAAAGCAGCGACTTTGAACACGTTGTGTAATAAGCATTGACCCGATGCACATTATTTACTTATTTATTTTTGCCTTTAGGTCTGTCATGATTTGGTGTAAAGAAGCTGACAAATCTTCTCAAGAAGGGGAAAGGAGATGGAGAGAGTGTATCTTTTTACAGGAAGTTGAGCTGAGGGTAAGCTCTTCTCTCAGACTGGGGAACTAGGAAAGGTAGCAGAATGTATGTACTGCACAAAGGCCTAGGCATCAAGGGGGGGATGCTATCTTCTTCCATTAGTCTAGGCTTGGGCCCTATTCCAGCACTGTGCTGTCTGGAGGAGAAAGATTTTATTCTTTTTCTAAAAGGCTTCATTCTTTTCTATTTTATCTTCCCAGAGGGGCATCTGTTAAAATTTTATACTGAGGTCCCTGCAGAGTAACATTGGTTGTGCCTCTGACTTTATTTGAGTATCTAGCAGAACAGTTTTTTTGTCCTATTGAGATGGCTCACTGAACTGGAATGCAAATACACTGTGGAGAAATTTCATTATTCTACTGGGAGCTACAGAAAGGCATTTGTAGAACTAATATCTAGAAAGATGATACAAGTCAGTGAGTGTAAGCTAGGACTCTTGACTGCCTGACCAATATTGTGTCTACTGCATTAGTTTCCATTGCAGCTGCAACAAATTAGCACGGTTTCTTAAAACAGCACACATTACTAAACTGTCCTGCAGTTCTGAAGATCAGAAGTCCAAAATCGATTTTACTGGATCAAACATCAAGTTATCCATAAGACTGAACTCCTTCTAGAAGAATCTACTCTAGAATCCACTTGATACATTTCCAGTTTCTGGAGCTGCATTTTTTGAGCCTTGGCCCCCTTCTCCATCTTCAAAGCCAGAGTGTAGCATCTTTCTCCGTCCTCATATTGACTTCTGTCTCTTGCCTTACTCTTACAAAAGATTTTTTATTGTATTTAGATAATCCAGAAAATTCAGGATTATCTCCCTATCTCAAGATAATTATATCTGCAACATTTCTTTTGTCATACATGTAACAGTCACTAGTTGAGGGTTTTTGAATCTGAATATATTGAGGGACTGTTATTTATCCTACCACGTGTGCAATGTTTTCAACTTGACCCAGCAGTTAAAGCCTATTAATTACAAATGGAAGAATATATATTTTAGGTTGATGACACATGAGGTATTTGGAAACTAACTGTGAAGAAAAGTAAACAAAGAACATTTACACAAAGTAAATGCTTTAGAAGAATGTTTCTAACGTATCTTTGAAAAAGGAAGGAAATAGCAGAAAGAACATGGAACTATTAACCAGGAGGCCTCTTAAATCCTTCTATGGATTGGTTCTATAATAATGGGCAACTCTTGAATCTCTGTGGGACTCAGTGATGATATGATCTAAAAATGAGGCAGCTCTCGAGCTCCAAAGTTCCTTTGTTCCTAATTTCTGCACATGCTTCATTATTAAAAGATATTGAATGCCTGGCATGTATAAAAGTAGGTGCTCTTATAAATAGCACAGGTGTAAAGATGAAAAAGACAGTTTAGTGATACTTTTACTACACAAACTTGTCTTAAAGATATTGAAAATAGGGACTAGCAGATGGTGTAGTGGTTACATCACTGACCTCACACATGGCTGACTGGAATTTGAGTCCTGGGCCTGGTGGCTTGAAAATCAAGCTGGTTGCATGTGCATGCATGTTCAAAATCCTGGGAGAAGAATGGAGGAGAAGGGATTGTGGTGTGGTCATCTCCCCTCAGGGGTGATTTCTCATTTTTCTTCTAGCTCTGTCTGTCTGTCTGTTTCTCTCTCTCTCCAGTGAGTGCATGTGTCTTAAGGCAAAGACCTCTTAAAAATGATAATAATAATTTTAAAAAAGATACTGAAAATGGCAATGACATATAATTTTCAAATGTTCAACAAAGGTATGAAAATTAGATGAGAATTTGATAATGTACATTTTTAAAGGGATATTTACGTCTTGAGGGATTGAGATGAACACCCTTTACAAGTCTTTGTGTTGTGGTCCTGCTCCCAGCCTTCTGGCCTTCCCCCTAGTCAGGATCACAGTCACATGTGCACAGCAGGTACAGGTAGACCTGGGAACCAGACCACAATCTTCCATATGGCTTCCAGCTTTACAGAATGGTATGCTACTGCTACACTACCACAACTGAGACTCTGTGAGGACTATTATTATTATTATTAGAGAAGATGCAAAGAGTAAACTGAAAAGTTACAAGGTGATGGAGAAAGATCTCTTCTACTGATGGGGTACAGGACATGTTGCCCCCAAAATACAAAATTTTGGCATTTGAGAGAACCATAGAAACAGGAAAGTCACTCACATCTTCCCTTCTTTTTCTTTGAAAGGGCCATAAGAACATCATTTGAGAGGTACTTTTCCTACTCAGATAAAAGAAATATTACCTCTGAAGGTAAATTTACACTTAGCAAGTGTAAACACAGAAGAATTTGAACAAGTACTACTCATCCCCAGTTTATTACCATTAGATCCTACCCTTTTTGTTCAATCATACTTTTTCATGACTATCCACTTTATGATACCTAGCTTAAAGATATTGGGACTTCAGACACAATTTTCTATGCAAAAATGTGTCATGACTTTCCCCATGATATGATATATGTGGATTTACCCATTTCTTCAAATCTTAATCTCCTTATGAAGGATCTTGACACCATAATCTACCCTCAGCTTCAGCTACCCTGGATCATGGGCCTGCATGTGCCTGTTGTGCTCAGGGAGGTTTCTGGACATGAACCAGCAACCTGTCCACGTGGATCTGCCTTCCAGAGTGTTGTGTTTTCCCGCTGTGCCTCTTCTGACCTTACCATTTTGTCTGTCTTTGGGACTGGTTCTGAATCTTAGGGTAGGGATGCTGCCACCTATTTTTGCACCCTCTTTGGAGGATGTCTCTTGACTCCATGGCTAAATAACAAGACTTTTTGGCTTGGTTTTGAGTCACTTAATAAGTACTTTTGTTATATTTTGAAGGATTTTTTTTTTTTTTAATGAGAGCTCTATGGCTAGAAGTTGACTTAGTTGTAAATTGGTATTTAGGACCTAATATTTATTTATTTATTTATTTAGAGAGTTTTTTGCTATAGGTGCGTATGCTCACCAGAAAGAGCGAGACAGAGAGACAAAGTGAGAAATCACCCCCCACCCCCCGCGGGGGTTGGGGGGATGGCCACGCCGCAATCCCTTCTCCTCCACTCTCCTGTAGGGATCTTGGACACACAAGTACATGCACCTGGTGTGAGTTTAAGCCACCAGGTCCAGGACTCGAACCATGACCAACTACATGGGAGTCTAGTGACATAGCCCCAAGGACTTAATATTTTAAGACTTCTCACTCTCTCTGTCATATCCTACTTGTTTCATGGGAATTTTTCAGTTGACTTAAATCTTCAGTCCTGCCTAACTATATGCTCTCATAAGTTGTCCTCTCTCTTACTGAAACATCATTGGCCCCTTTGGGGAACCATAAGATGTTCCTTACTGTCCTCTAAGGCTCTTCCTTACCATTGCTTCTACTCTCCCCTCTTCTTGCCACCTTCAATCTTCTATTCACATCCCATGAACTCTCTGGTATATCCCCACTTCAGGACCTCATGAATATTGGTAAACAAGTAGCCTTAGTTGGTCACTTGCCAGGAACAATGTGGAAGCAAAATGAGTACTAACCATTTTGTGTAAACCAGTGAGTTATACTGCTATGTTTTACTGACATATGACTAAATGAGCTGTAAGATCTTCGCATTTGTCTATATATCTAGGTACGCATATATATTTGCATGTTATATATACATGATATTTTTCTTTTTGGAAAATTTTATTTATTTATTTCTAAATTTTGCTATAGGGTATGTGCACTTGCTGAAGAAAGAGAGAGAGAGAGGAAAAGTGAGAATGCACCCTCAGTGTGTGTGTGGGAGGAGGAGTAGCTACACTACAATCCCTTCTCCTCAATTTGTTCCTTGGGATTTTGGGCACTCACATACATGTGCTTAGCATGTTTTCCAAGTCACTGAGTTCAGGACTTGAAGGGCACAGATGGCTTATGTAGAATCCAGTTGCCTTAACTACCATGCCACTGGATGATCCTATATGATATTATCCTACCCCTGGATGGTATTACCAGATTGATTTATAAAATATTTCAAAGGGGGCTGGCTCCTTACCCTAGTGATTAAGAAATTAAGATCCCACAAGGCCAACCATGGTTCTAGTCTCAGCCTCAATGGCTTGAAAAACACATTGGGCTCATATGCAAGCATGCCCCAAATCCTGATGGGATGGAGAAATGAGGAAGAAGGAATTGTAGTGTGACCTCACCCCATTAAGGAATATTTTCTGCCTGTCTGTTTCTCTCTAGCAAGCACCCACAACCTTCAGAAAAAAAGAAAATCCTCAAAAGAGTTCTGTTTAAATTGACTTTAGAGATAAATGACTGTTTGTATTAATTAAATATTCCTATAGTTCTGAGATATATAAAAGCTTACAGTTTTTTTAAGTTTACATGATCTTGGATAATTTCTGGTAAATAAAAATAGTTTTAAGATTACTGGTAAAATAAAAGTAGGACTATTTTCAGTATTCTTAGCATTAAAAAAATGAATACATACAATTTTTTTGCTACTTAGGTTTCTACTCAGACAAGTTTATGGTATATCTACTCTGTGTTTACCATTATACAGCTATAAGTTCAACCTGAGAACAAAATGTAAAATAAAAAAATACTTAAGGTATATCAATCATAAAAGTAAGAAAGAAAGATAAAAACATGTTTATCCTTCTACTTTTTTTCTTTCTGTAATATTTTTGATACTTACCTGATTTTTCAACCCTCCCCCCCAAAAAAACCCTATGAGGACAACTAGTTTTGTTTAATGTTTCATGAAATTTTCATGAGTAATTAAATTAAGAATAAGTGAATTCAATAAATATAAGTGGAATGACAGTTTATAAATAAACTTTTTAAATGGTAATTATGTTCATAAAATATAATAGTTCAGAATCTTTCTTATAACTTGAAACCTTGAAGTTATATAAAAATTATGGAAGTCATTGATTACCTAGATTATCTTTAAATAAGATAGACTATTGCAATATTAACTATTGAACATAAGTTTAAATAGCTCTGTGTGTTTTTTGTTTGTTTGTTTTTGTTTTTTAGATTTTTGCCATAGGATGTGTGTGCTCATGAGAGAGACAGAGAAAGAGGGAAAGTGAAAAATCAACCTCTAGGATTGATGGCCACACCACAATCTCTTCTCCTTCATTGTCTTCTCTGGATCTTGGGCATGGACACACATGCACCCTGCATGTTTTTCATGCTGCCATGTCTAGAGTTGACCATGTGGGATCCAGTACCTTAATCACCACGCCACCTGCTGGCCCTGTGTTTGGCTTTTTATTACAGAGGAAATAAAGATACCTGGTCTGTTAGTGTGCATATCGTGGGATACATTGAAATATTGTTTTATGAGGAAGGACATGATTCTAGAAATTACTAAATGATGAATTAATAAATTCGCCAATCTATAGAATGTTGGTGTGACAATGAACAATTGCTTACTGTCTAGTTTTCACTAGAAACTAAAATTACCAAAGGTTAAGCATTCTAATAATATATGTAAATAAAACAAGTAGAAATGTGTGGAAGGATAATCAGAAATATTTTGCTAATGAAACAAATGAAAGATCCAATTTTGTTCAAAAAAGAATTATTCTGTGGTAAGGTAGAATGACTGGTTGTTCCAGAATGAAAATAGGAAAAAAGAGTAAAACAAAAACTGAATGGGTTAAGAAAAGATTGCAAAAGGTGTTTGGGGAAAAAATCTTGGAAAATGAATCTCATCTTTTGTGTCCAAGGTGACTAAAATAGAATACATTTAAATTGAGTATTAATATCAAAATCACATTGGTATAAAACTAGATGCTGGTTTTCTGTCAAAATAACATTTTCTTAGTATTGGTCTGTTCTCTCTCTTCTTTGTTTCTTTTTCTTTCTTTCTCCTGTCTTCCTTCCTTCCTTCCTTCCTTCCTTCCTTCCTTCCTTCCTTCCTTCCTTTCTTCTTTCTTTCTTCCTTTCTTTCTTTCTTTCTTTCTTACTTTCTTTCTTTCTTTCTTTCTTTCTTTCTTTCTTTCTTTCTTTCTTTCTTTTTTTTCTCTTCCTTTCTTTTAGATCTTTGCCATCGGGCATGTGTGCTCACTAGAGATACAGAGAAAGAATTGAAGTGAGAAATCTTCCCCCGACCCCCAGGGTGGTGGTGGAATGACTACACTGCAATCTCTTCTCTACCATACTCCTTTGGGATTTGGAGCACACACACACACACACACACACACACACACCCCTGTCGTGTTTTACAAGCCACTGAATCTTAGACTTGAACCTCACCTCACAGTTGTCCATATGGGACCCAATGCCTTAACCACCATGCTACCTGCTGGCCCACTGGTCTATTAATAAGCAATTGTGAAAAGCTCTTTTTACTTTTGAAGCACCTGACCTAAAAACTAAACATTTTTTTTCTTTTATCAAGGTGATAGCTTGTACTTTATGAGGTTTGTGATTACTTAGTAAAACTAAATCTTAATATTGAAATATCTAAATTTTTAAAATAATTATATAACTTTCTGTATGTGCCCTTAAATCCTTCTAATTGTTACTTTGATATTGTTCCACAGTATTCTGTGATTCTGTTTAATCAAGTATTTTAAACCTTGTGTTGGCTAATTTGGGGAGTCAGCTTGACAGGATTGAAGGACTCCTACATGACTGATGAGATTTTGTTTCTAGGTGTATCTAGGAGAGCGCTGTCAGAAAAAGTTGGTATATGAGTCAGTGGGCTGAGAGGAAGATCCGCCTTCACTGTGGGCAGGCCCATCTAGTTTGCTTGGTGCACAGGAGGTGGGACAGAGGAAGTGGGGGATTCTGGCTTCTCTTGCCTTCTCAACCTTTCCTTCCAGAGCATGCTTCGTGTTCCACCCTTGCTGTTCACAAATCTGCCTGCTCGTTCCTGTTCCACGACCTAATCCATGGCTGGGTTTGTATTGCTCTAGCTCTTGGCACCCAAACTTTTTAGGACAAACTCCAGTTTATCCAGCTTCCGACAGCTTATTGTGAGACTTCTCTGCCTTGTGACTGCCTTTTTCTTGGGAAAGGTTTATCCTGTAGGGCACGGTGAGCTTGTCAGAAAGACAGAGAGATAAAGAGAGACAGAAAGCCAGAAATCACCCCCCAGGGGCGATGGCCACGTCGCAATCCCTTGTCCTCCTTTCTCCTCTTGGGATCTTGGGCACGCACACACACGTGCCCCATGTGAGTTTAAGCCGCTGGGTCTGGGACTCAAACCGTGGTCGACTATATGGGGGTCCAGTGACAGAGCTATTACGCTAACTGCTGTCCCCTCCCGTTTTTTTTTTGTTTTTTTTTTTTTTTTTTTTTTTATTTTTTTTTTTTTTTACCTATACTTATCATGTTGGCTCTGTTTCTCTGCAGAGCCTTAACCAATACAAACCTTCTGGCATTTTTGACAATTTCCCCAAATTGTATTCTAAATTAATCCTTTTTGACCTAAAATAACTTTGGTTGTATCCGTAGAGCCTGTGGAATATTTCAAAACAATTTTTTCTCTGCATAAATATATACACTAAGTAACTAAAATTATGTGAAATGTTAAATTAGATGGGAAACATTTTCAAATAAAAATGATGCCAACCCTATTACATTATATCTGTGTGGATATAGTATTGGTATAAAATTTCCAGATATAGTATAACGTTCATAAAATTTTGTCAATATTCTCACTGTTTATGTCTGGCATGTCATTAGTCATAATTTTGGTTAGTATGTTAAGATGTTGTTTGCCGCAGAAATACCAAATTTCCTTGTCAATTTCATAATTTTGATAGTAAACTCTATGACTTTTATTATTACTTTTTAAAAAAGTTTGTGCATGCACTCACCAGAGGGAGAGAGAGAGAGAGAGAGAGACAAAGGAGGGGAGTGGAAAAATCACCCTTCGGGGAGGCATGGTCGCATCACAATCGCTTCTCCTCCAGTTCTGCTCTCAAGAATTTTGGGCATGCATGCACGTGTACCCAGTGGGATTTTTCTTTTCTTTTTCTTTAAAGGGAGATTTTTGCAATAGGGCATGTGTGCTCACTGGAGACACAAAGAGACACACGGAAAGAGAAAGTGAGAAATCACCCCCCATGGGGGATGGCCATGTTGCAATCCTTTCTCCTCCATTCTCCTCTTGGGGTTTTAGCATGCATGCACATGTGCCTGGCATGAGTTTCAAGCTGCCGGGTCCAGGATTTGAACTGCAGTCAGTCATGTGAGAGTCCCGTAACTTAGCCACTATGCTACCTGCTCACCATCCCCTCATCCCTGTGGCGTGATTTTTCAAGCTATTAGGTCCATAACTGGATCCAGATGACTTAACCTCCACATCACCTGCTTCCCTATTATTATTACTTTTAACTGACACATATACATGGGGTATAATGTGATTTTTTTGGATGCATGTGTATAATGTATAATGATTAAATCAGAGTAATTGTTGTATTAGTCACTTCAAAGATTTATAATTACTTTTGGGTTGGGAATATTCAAAATCCTATCTTGAAATATACAGTAAACTACAGTTAACTGTATTCCTCTTACTATGCTAAAGAATACTAAAAGTGGGAACCAGCAGTTAGTGTAATGGCTATGTCACTGGACTCCCATGTAGTTGACTGCGGTTCGTGTCCCGGACCTGGTGGCTTAAAACTCAGACCGGGCGTGTGTGCGTGCGTGCCCAAGATCCCGAGAGGAGAATGGAGGAGAAGGGATTGCGGTGTGACCATCCCCCCTGGGGGGTGATTTCTCGCTTTCTGTTTCTAATGTCTCTCTCTGTCTGTCTGGTGAGTGCACACGCCCTATAGCGAAAATCTCTCTCTCTCTCTCAAAAAAAAGTGATTTCCCATCCAGAATATACTGCATAGTGGCTTAATCATGTTTGTTATGTTATTTTTGTTAAGTAACATTTTCCTATCCTCTCTTTCCTCCTCTCCTTTCCTGCATCTAGCAGCCAGTATTTTACTCTCTACTTCTATGATGTCATCTTTTTTAACTTCCATATGTGAGTGAGGACATGTGGTATCTATCTTTCAGTGTCTGGATTATTTCACTTAGCATAGTGTCCTTTAGACCTGTCCATATTGCACCGAATGACAGGATTTCATTCTTTTTAGTGGTGGCATAGGCTTTCCTTGTAAATATAGTCCCCATTTTCTTTATCCATTTATCAGTTGATGGACATTTATATTGATTCCATATATTGACTATTGGAAACATTTTCAAATAAAAATGATGCCAACCCTATTACATTATATCTGTGTGGATATAGTATTGGTATAAAATTTCCAGATATAGTATAACGTTCATAAAATTTTGTCAATATTCTCACTGTTTATGTCTGGCATGTCATTAGTCATAATTTTGGTTAGTATGTTAAGATGTTGTTTGCCGCAGAAATACCAAATTTCCTTGTCAATTTCATAATTTTGATAGTAAACTCTATGACTTTTATTATTACTTTTTAAAAAAGTTTGTGCATGCACTCACCAGAGGGAGAGAGAGAGAGAGAGAGAGACAAAGGAGGGGAGTGGAAAAATCACCCTTCGGGGAGGCATGGTCGCATCACAATCGCTTCTCCTCCAGTTCTGCTCTCAAGAATTTTGGGCATGCATGCACGTGTACCCAGTGGGATTTTTCTTTTCTTTTTCTTTAAAGGGAGATTTTTGCAATAGGGCATGTGTGCTCACTGGAGACACAAAGAGACACACGGAAAGAGAAAGTGAGAAATCACCCCCCATGGGGGATGGCCATGTTGCAATCCTTTCTCCTCCATTCTCCTCTTGGGGTTTTAGCATGCATGCACATGTGCCTGGCATGAGTTTCAAGCTGCCGGGTCCAGGATTTGAACTGCAGTCAGTCATGTGAGAGTCCCGTAACTTAGCCACTATGCTACCTGCTCACCATCCCCTCATCCCTGTGGCGTGATTTTTCAAGCTATTAGGTCCATAACTGGATCCAGATGACTTAACCTCCACATCACCTGCTTCCCTATTATTATTACTTTTAACTGACACATATACATGGGGTATAATGTGATTTTTTTGGATGCATGTGTATAATGTATAATGATTAAATCAGAGTAATTGTTGTATTAGTCACTTCAAAGATTTATAATTACTTTTGGGTTGGGAATATTCAAAATCCTATCTTGAAATATACAGTAAACTACAGTTAACTGTATTCCTCTTACTATGCTAAAGAATACTAAAAGTGGGAACCAGCAGTTAGTGTAATGGCTATGTCACTGGACTCCCATGTAGTTGACTGCGGTTCGTGTCCCGGACCTGGTGGCTTAAAACTCAGACCGGGCGTGTGTGCGTGCGTGCCCAAGATCCCGAGAGGAGAATGGAGGAGAAGGGATTGCGGTGTGACCATCCCCCCTGGGGGGTGATTTCTCGCTTTCTGTTTCTAATGTCTCTCTCTGTCTGTCTGGTGAGTGCACACGCCCTATAGCGAAAATCTCTCTCTCTCTCTAAAAAAAAAAAAAAAAAAAGAATACTAAAAGTTATTTCTCTTATCTAGTGCTAATGTTATATTTGTTAAGTAACATTTTCCTATCCTCTCTTTCCTCCTCTCCTTTCCTGCATCTAGCAGCCAGTATTTTACTCTCTACTTCTATGATGTCATCTTTTTTAACTTCCATATGTGAGTGAGGACATGTGGTATCTATCTTTCAGTGTCTGGATTATTTCACTTAGCATAGTGTCCTTTAGACCTGTCCATATTGCACCGAATGACAGGATTTCATTCTTTTTAGTGGTGGCATAGGCTTTCCTTGTAAATATAGTCCCCATTTTCTTTATCCATTTATCAGTTGATGGACATTTATATTGATTCCATATATTGACTATTGTGAATAGAGCAGCAATAAACATTGGAGTGCTGATACTTCTTTGACATATGGACTTCTTTTCCTTATATACCAGTAATGGGATTATTGAATCACATGATAGCTTCTATGTCTAGATTTATGAGGTCTTGTCATACTGTTTTCCATAATGACTATTAATTTACATTTCTAGTAACAATGTATAAGGATACCCCTATCTCTACATTCTTACCAGCCCTTGTTACTTTTTATCTTTTTTGGTAATAGCCATTCCAATTGGGGTGAGATGATATCTCATGGTGATTTTTTATTTGCATTTCTCTGATGATTAATGTTGTTGAACATTTTGTTTATTTATGTTTTGGCCATTTGGATGTCTTTTCTTGAGTTAGGTCTATTCATATCATTTTCTCATCTTTTTTTGCTTAAAGAGTTATTTTATTGAACTTTATTTATTTATTTATTTGTTTATTTATTTATTTATTTTAAACTTGACCAGAGAGGGATAGAGTAAGAGAGAGACGGGGGGAAGTGAGAAAGCAAGTCACCAACTCCGGGACTTGAGCCACAGTCAACCATGTGGGAGCCCAGCACCCTTAACCACCGTGCCATCTGACGGCCACTCACCTTCTCATCTTTAAAATGGATTATCTGTGTTTATTTTTTGCTGATTTTTTTTGTTTGTTTTTGTACAGCCAGTTCTCATCGAACAACCCAATTATTTGATGACCACTCAGATGTACGACCAGTTCTTCAGTGCAGGGAATCCCTCTCTCAGTGTGTGTGAGTGTTAGGACTCCCCTTTCTGGGTCTTCATCGTGTTCCCACAGTCAGTTAGTATTTACAACAGGAAATGTTTGCAATCACGTAAGAGTACATATTTTGTTTATAAATTTGTACTTTATTGTGCATCAATTGTAACATTTAGAACAAGCAAAAATCATAATTCCAGATTTATATTATTGTGTTGTGTGTCTTATTGCTTTTTGGTGTTTATCTAAGGTTTTTTTTTTTTTTGGTATAAATAGAGTTACAATATTCTAATGTGGTGGTGTGTGATAACTATTGAAAAATACATACCTTATGGCACCATGACATACCACAAGATATCCAATACCTACCCGTGAGCTCCTTGCTTACACACCAATTTGCCTGTAAGAGTCATAAGAACAGAACCCTGATGTTACATGAAGAATGCCTGCATATTCTGGATATTAATACTTTGATGAATAGTTTGCAATATTTTCTCAACTGACTAAAAATCTTCCTAGCCTTACAGATAAGTAGAGAATGCCACTTTCTGGTAGTCCCCAGGATTTTCAAGATATCTTGGTGCTCTTCAGAAGAGAAGAACTCATTCATTCCTAGAGATATTTCAAGCAAGTTTTTGTCTTGGATTCCTTGACTTAAGAGACCTTTATAAGTCCAATTTGAGATTTCTTATTAACAGTTTCAGCAAAGCAAACTTAAAAAGAACCTACGTGGTCAATTGCTAATCTTGCTGCCCTATGTAAACAGACCAAGTCTGATAAGACTAGACTTACGTTACGAACAAATTATCGTACTTTGATCATCTTAGGTAGACATGAGGGTGAATGTAGAAAGAAAAATTATTTTTCTATGGAAAATGACAGCACAGCTTGTAGATTATTAGAGTATTTTCTTTGCCTTTATTCATGGTACTTGAAGTCTCATTCTATACCTGTGAACTGGGTTAGAACCTGCTGGATTTTTCTAATTTCTTTTCATACTTGACCACAACTCTTTAAACTAACGTTTCTAATTTTACTCCTACCTCTTGTGGCTCGGAATCACTACAAATAAAAGTGCTCCTTTTGAAAGTCCTAAAAGCCAAAACTTGGGAACAAGATGTAGGCTTCAGAAGAACCACCACAAAAATTTGTGTATAAATATAGTCTTTATGCCTGTTGCTATGTAGGCTACTCAGAAAACCCACTGGAATATCTCATTTAAAACAAAGACAGAAAAATCTATCAGATCACCACAGTCAGTCTTCACTCCATTTAATGATGCTCTGAGTTCAGCATCTAGCAAAATTGCTTTTAGAGATTTTTGCTTTTAAGGTGAGTATGCTCACCAGAGAGACAGAGAGACATAAAGGGAGAAAGTCTGATAAGACTAGACTTACGTTACGAACAAATTATCGTACTTTGATCATCTTAGGTAGACATGAGGGTGAATGTAGAAAGAAAAATTATTTTTCTATGGAAAATGACAGCACAGCTTGTAGATTATTAGAGTATTTTCTTTGCCTTTATTCATGGTACTTGAAGTCTCATTCTATACCTGTGAACTGGGTTAGAACCTGCTGGATTTTTCTAATTTCTTTTCATACTTGACCACAACTCTTTAAACTAACGTTTCTAATTTTACTCCTACCTCTTGTGGCTCGGAATCACTACAAATAAAAGTGCTCCTTTTGAAAGTCCTAAAAGCCAAAACTTGGGAACAAGATGTAGGCTTCAGAAGAACCACCACAAAAATTTGTGTATAAATATAGTCTTTATGCCTGTTGCTATGTAGGCTACTCAGAAAACCCACTGGAATATCTCATTTAAAACAAAGACAGAAAAATCTATCAGATCACCACAGTCAGTCTTCACTCCATTTAATGATGCTCTGAGTTCAGCATCTAGCAAAATTGCTTTTAGAGATTTTTGCTTTTAAGGTGAGTATGCTCACCAGAGAGACAGAGAGACATAAAGGGAGAAATCACCCCTGGGGGGATGGCCATGCGTAATCCCTTCTCCTCCATTATCCTCTTGGGATTTGGGGCATGCACACACACATGCCTGGTATGAGTTTCAAGCCACTGGGTCTGGGACTTGAACCATCATCAGCCATCTGGGAGTCCAGAAATAGCCCCGAGAATCTAGAAATCATGACGGACTGCTCTCTGGAGTCAAAAACTGAGTTCAAAGTTATTTAGAACATTAACTTTTGTTTTTCTTTTCTTTCCACAGAAATGCCTATTAGTAAATACTCAGTTACTTGCACCAAATAGAAATCTAATTTTGGTGGAAACTCACTGGAACTCTCACCTCCTGAAATGGGCTATGTATTTCTCTACTAACCTATTTCCAGTACTGAAAGTCTAGTTCAGTGATTTATGGGACAATTCACTAACCGAGATTTTGGACTGTGAAAAACTACGAATGAGGGGGTTTAAGACATGCTACCCCTCAATTTGACTCCTCACCACTTAAGATAAAGAAGTAAGAAGGTCACTCTCACCTTACCTGCTTCTCTCCAATCAGTTCATAAAACCTAGGAAGGACTTTTCTTACCTTCTCCTAGTACACACTGTAAGACCATCATTTGAGAGGTATTTTCTCTGTATCAAGAGAAAAGGAATATTCTTATCTCTGAAGACATAGCACACGTAGAAGGATCTGAACAAACAGGTTTTGCTACATTTTCCCCTAGTTTAGATCATACCTCTTTGTCTAGTAATATTTCCTCATGACTTTCTACTTCTTCATCAAACCTAGCATGAAAGATGTACAGGCTTACCTGATATTAATATGTTCATTTCCTTATGAAGGTTCTCATATCATGTAAAATGTATATTAAATAAATTTAAGCTTTTCTTTTGTTAATTTATCTTTTGTTATAGGAATCCCAGTCATGAAATAAAGATGGAAAGAAAATAGATTTTTTATATTCTAGATTACCTAAGATATGTTCTTGGTATTTATGTATTGAAACTGGAGACATGCTTCTTATTTTCTTGAATATAGTAAGTTTCTCTATAGTTGGAGAGTAGTTTCAATTTAAATATCAAGAAAACTGTTGGAAAAAATTAGCACTGCTACATTAAAAACGTATGTAATTGGGACCAGGAGTTGATGTAATGGTTACATCGCTAGACTCCCATGTAGTAGACCACGGTTTGAGTCCTGGACCTGGTAGCTTAAACTCATGCTAGGCACATATGCGTGTGTGCCCAAGATCCCAAGAGGAGAATGGAGGAGAAGGGACTGTGGCGTGGCCATCCCTCTTGGTGAGTGATTTCTCCCTTTCTGTCTCTCTGTCTCTCTCTGTCTTTCTGGTGAGCACATGCAACCTATAGCAAAAACCTCTCTAAAAAATGTATGTAATGCAAATCTATTATCTAAGTGAGAAAACAAAGTTTTGTACTGAATAATAAAGAATTATGCTCCAAGATATTAATTACTTAAATAATTTTAAAAGTTAATCTATATAGCTAGAATAAGAAGTTTTAGAAGTAGGAAGTAGTTCAGAGAGCATGGCATAATTTTTTTTTAACACATAAAAAAGGTGTTAAGAGTCTCCTAAATCTTTACTGAAATAAAGAAAAAAGAAAGAACTGAAGAACCCATGAACTGGGCCAGCCAGTAGTGTGGTGGTTAAGGCAGCTATATCCCCACATGATCAACTTCATGGTTTGAGTCCTGGACTCAGCAGCTTGAAAAACATGCTAGGTGCACATGCATGTGTGCCCAGAGGAAAATGGAGGAGAAGGGATTGCAGCATGACCGTGCTCCCTGGGGGGATGGGGGCTGTTTTCTCACTCTGTCTCTCTTCAGTGAGCACATGTACCTTATAGCAAATTAAACACAAAAACAAAACAAACAAAAAACCCCGAATAGTGAATACTTCTCCATTGTGTCAGTGTTTTTTCCTTACAAAACACTGCTTCCCTCAAAATGAGAGATATTTTTAAGTGCTTCTTATATGTATATATATATATATATATAAAATCTACAAATTAATTTCAAATGAAATCTAAAGAAGAGAAGAAAATTAAAGAAATTATAAAATTGTTAACTGTTCTTTTTTAAGAACAATTTTTGCTATAGGGTGTGTGCACTTGCTGTAGAGACAGAGAGACAGAAAAGAAGAAATTACCCCCCTACCCACCCCTCCCCTCCCCCAGGATAACCACACAACAATCCTGTCTTCTCCATTGTCCTCTTAAGATTTGGGGCACACACACACATGCACTTGGTATGTTTTAAGTTGCCAGGTCTGGGACTTGAACTGTGATGGGAGTCTAGCCATGTAACCATTTCGCCATCTGCTGGTCCCAAAATTGTTAACTGTTCTATTACTGATACTAATCATTATTACTTCTGCCTGATCTTAAAGTGTGACAGCATGACACCAAGTGATATAGTGGGAAGAACTTTTATAGCCATTTAGGAAGCTGAAATTCCTACCCAGATTTGTTGGGTGCTAACACTGAGACCATGGGAGAAAATGTTTACATTCTCAGGCTCCTATTTTTTAATTTGCAAGATAAAGAAATTGATTAAAATAAACTGGAGTGAAAGCATTAATAATAGTTAGGCTGGTTCTATGAAGTAAAGAGTGCTCTCTCAAAATTCAAAGCAGAGCCAATCACCAAAGTACCAAACTTACAAAAAGATAAATGGAAGGAAGTTTATAAACCAGTCTAGATATTCTTTCTCTATGTGTATCCTGACAGGAATTGGCATCTTTGGTTGTAAACTTGAAGACAGGATTTCAAGGAACTTTACTGGTTTGTTCTATCCTTACTTTCAGCAGCGACCTCGGTAGTATATCACTATGAATGAATGCATGAATCTTATACCTGAAAACCTAGAGAAAGTCTGTTTTTTTTTTTTTCTTTTTGAAAACATTTTTCTAGAGGGCACATGTGCTTGCCAGAGGAAGACAAAGAGAGAAGGAGAAGGAGAAAACATTCCCCATGGAGAATGTTCATGTCACAATCATTTCCTCTCCATTTCTCCATCTTGTCAGAATTTGGAACACACATTCCTGGCATGTTTCTTGAGCTGCTGTGTTTGGGACTTGAACCTGCAGAGTTTGCAGTGTGGGGTACAGCTGTCTTAACCACCAAGCCATGGAGACAACTTGAGATATTTTGGTTTTAACATCATCATAGTCTTCTTTATCCAATAACTTATGATATTAAGGAGGGACTATTGCTTAATTCTTTCTTTGTTATGGAATCACAAGACAAATTTGTCTCATTTTGTTCTAATTACAGCTTTTGCAGGAAATGGGCCTCTTGCCCATAGATCATTGCACTTCTCCCTGGGAATGTATTTTATTTTGTGTTACATACTTTTCATGTTTCATTTCAGGAAGAGTCCAGATATAAGAAAACAGTTTTGTTTAAAAGATTGACTTTTTCTACAAAAAAGACATTTCACTGTATTTGAAAATAAACTCTTTTGTTATATTCTAATTAACATTTACATCAGGTTAAAAGGTCACTGTAAAATGGCCAGGGTACATGAAATTTGGGTGTATCGAATCTTTTATTTTGAACCCTATATTAATTTCATTTAAATTTTCTTTTCTCTGTTTCTAAAATGACCATATTATTCAGAACAACTCTCTCTAACCCCTTGAAAAAAAGAAAAATTCCCAGTACACTAGAAAAAAAGATCAAAGAAATTTCATTGCAAATGAGACCATGACACCAGTGATTTAGGTGGGATAGCGTGTTCTGGGTTTCAGCAATAAGATAACAGCTCCCTTGGCTTCTGCTCTTGGAGAGGTTTGAACTATTCTGGCAGCTCCCTGGCATGATTTAAGGCAGTGATTCTGGCATGCTGCTCATACTAAAACAGAGATGAGAGCAGTGTGGGAACTAGTGAAAAGCTTGCTTGCTATGGATGGAATAGCGGGAGAGGAATTCAAAGAGCCATTTAGGCTTGCAGTCAATGATTGAAGTCCTCATAGTTTGCGATGGAAAATAAGAGATGTTTGCATCAGGCTGAGGCACACATTGGGGGCAACCAGTATTTAAAAAAAATGTCAGAGCACTCAGTCAGGGACTACAGAGAAAGGGCTGGTCCCCCTTCTGGAAACACTAGCTAGTTGATGATGCTGGATAATGTGGCTGGGTTTACAAGATACAAAACAAGTGCTTCTAATGTAGGATGTCACTAGATGTCACTCTGGATTTCATTATTTGGAAGTCTAAAGATTTCAGCAGCTTTGCCATTTTGCTACCAATGCCTCTTGCAGAACCTGAATAGACAATGTGAAATGTGCATGAATAACAGGGAACTGCTGACTGAATGTCAATTTTTGAGTGTGTGACTTCTATTGATCATTCATTATTGACATGAAGGTCTCTAGCGTCTTTGCTTTTCACTTTAAACTCTTTCTCAGCTAAAATTTCCAAGCATCTGAACAGTGAGGCCTTGAAGAACTGGATGATTCAGGTCTCACAGGATGTTTTACAAAGTACTTTGACCTCTGAAAGAAATCACAGGTACTTTTCATAAAGACTCAACAACTGCTTTGAATAAAAATTCAAATACCAAGACAGAAAAGCAAGTACATTCTCTTCATATTTCAACAGCTTAATTCTCACCTATCTGAGTTTATAAATAGCTGAGAAGAACCCCGATGAGCACAATTCTTGCATTTTTATTGTTATATTTAGTAAATCTACATTTTTTTTTTTTTTTGGTGCACAGCTAGTAAAATGGTAGTGGGCCCTCACCACTGGTGACAAATGATATGCTGTACAGTGTCCTGTGATTGTGGATTCGTGGTTTGATTTCTTTAGCTTTGTATACATTAATTAGGTATACACAATCAGAGCTGAGTGCAGAGGCAGCTAAATAAACAAATGACACTGTGGAAAGGTCTTTCTGCATACTAATCATATCCTACATCTGCAAGCAAAAGCTCTATAAATCGATTTGCTCTTTCACATCAAAAGACAAACACTGATGCAAGTCAGCAGTTCCTTTGTCAAAGTCACAGAGATTGCTGTTCTTCACAAACGCATCTTTACAAAGCTGGATTCAACCATTTGACGATTAGCATTATTGGCAACTCTTCAAAGAAGATTCATCAAGTGATTTGCAATTGGATTGGTTACCATTTTATGATGCTGCTCCATGAAATCTAACTAAAAGTGATTGACATTTGAATTCTTGCTTGAAGGATGAGGAAGCCAGAAAAAGAAAAGAAGTCTTCTGATTCCATAGAGATTGTGCCATAGTTGTGTGTGTGTGTGGGCTATGTGTTAGCCACAGGGCACAACTGGCAGGACTTGACATGAAATGGATGCTGGGTGATGTGCATCTCTAAGACGGAGCCAGAAGAATGGGTTCCTGCTTGTTGTATTTACGCTGGAAGCACAAATGCCCAGTTTTAATGAATTTTGCAAGAACATTAAGATATCCCATCTTGTTCCATTGTTGAGAACAAATGTCAGTTTACATGGAGGTAAAACAAGGAGGTTCGCTCTCCCTAGACATTGACCATGTTGCATTAGTTGGATAGATGGATGTGGGTGGTAGAGAGGGTAGAGGAGTAGTTTTCAGCACACAAAAATATATCTTAAGTTAGCTTAAGAGATACCTACATGGTATATAAAGAAGTGAATAGTTAACATCTGTAGCACCAGGTTAGTAGAACTTAGGCATTACCAATATCTATAACAACAAGATTTTAAAATTTGCCTCTGGTATGAACTTGAAAATTATAGAAACATTTCCTATTGAATTTGACATTTCCTATTTCATCTAGTTATTAAATATTATATATTATTTAGCTGCACATGAGATATTGTAGAGAGGTAGGTCATTCCTAAAATTAACTAAGGAGGATAATTCAATGACCTATCCAGGTTATACTTGATACAGTTCAAGTTCATCATTTAACTTTCCTATTATTTTCAAAAGAGTGCTGACATTAACCTTGAAAGGTTTAGTTATTAAGAATGTTCCTTACGCAGTAGGAAGTGTAACTTACACATTTATTTTTGTCTTCAAATTACGCTTTCAACTGAGGAGAATTTTCACTTTGAGGGGATCTGCTTAAGATTGCGACTTAAAACATCAGGGAGTTTGTTTCAAAAAGCAAGCTCTTAGTCATTGTCCTGGAAGCAGTCAGTGACAGTTGCTGAGAGAGATGCAGCCTGGTGGGTTTAGTACTGTTGCTGAGGGTTCAACTCAGGCCAGGAACTGATTGTAGACAAGTGACTAAAGCCCGGTGTGCCCCAATTTCCTACCTGTTAAATGGAGGCAGAAATATTGACTTATTACTGAAGAGTATTCTGAAGATGAGCTAATAAATGATGGTAGGAAAGCTCTGTGCAATTCTAAAGTGCTATATAAATGATATACTGTTATCACCATCACTACTAATAATTATAACGATCATAAAAAGTGAATGACTCTGCTGTGAGAGCTTGAGTCTCTCAGGAAAGTTATTTTTTCTTAGTCTGTTTTCATGTTTTAACTGAGCCCTTAAAGCTGCTTAATTGAATAAAAGGGAGAATTTCAGTGCTCTCAGCATTCATACCCTCATTGTAGACTCTTTGCTCCAAAAATGAAAAGTGGCTAGAATGATCATTTGCGTGGGCTTCACTTAGGAAGTTATTCTTATCATTAAATGGTTTTTCATATAACATAGAGAAGAAACAGTGTTAGCAATTATTGTCCCTATTTAGTTAAACACCATAAGCATACCCTGTGAAAAATTTTGTTACAGAAACCAAAACACTATGAAGTATTGCCATGTTAACTTAGTGCTGTCTGAAATTTAGGGCTGCCTCTATGAAGAAGAATAAAAAAAGAGAACAAAAAGGAAATGAGTGCAATAGTGTTCTAGAATACCTAAAGCAACACTGAGAAATTCGAACACACTAGTCATGCACTATTAATAGAACACTCAGGTATTTTCAGTGTATGTCTTTCCTCATTGCACAAATTTAAAAGGGTTTCCCTATCTGGTTTCCTTAGAAATACCAAATTAGAAGGAAGAGAATGACTACAGAGATCAAACATGCTCACGGTATTAGTTACCAGTTACTGAAGAATAAACCAACCCAAATCACACTTATTTCATTCATGGCATAAAATCTAGGTAGGGCTTGATGGGATGGGTCTTTTTCTTCTTTCCACTTGGTATTGGGTGTAGCAGCTTCAAGGAATCTGTGCAGCAGATTCACTAGACAAAGGCTGTCATTTCAGCCCTCTACATCTTGGAATGCAGTTTTACTACTTAACTGAGTCTGGTGAAGCAGAACAGTCATGTGCACAAGTTACAGGAAATGGGTTTGTTACTTACACATAGATAGCAAGGAACAACAGAAGCTAAGGATTTAGAGTAACTCTGTCTCCTGGGGCTTATGAAAACTTTCTTAGAAACTCCTTTCTGGTAGACGGAATCTTGTCTGTGCACGTCCCACTTACACTGCCATGGAGAGACCTGGGAAAACAGCCTGCCCTAGTTTCATACTCCAGGAAAACATGACATGCTGGGCTTAAAGCACTGAAAGACATTCTAGGAGGGTCAGGAACAGAGCCCAGGCTGTTCCAGTCAATTCTTCCTCATCTCAAGACATTGCATTTCTAACACATTTGACGTTATTCTTGAGAAGTACAAGAGAAAAAGAGGGGAGAACTGGGTCACTCCAAAGCCACCTGGAGAACTGTTGTGAGAACCATCTGAAGGCATGTTTGGCGCTTGGGCTGGGAAGTTCAAACAGCTGAGAACTGGAACAACTGGAGTTCCTCAGAACTCGTGTTCTGACTCGGTGTGTTCTTTTTACACCATCTCTCCAGCATAGTGGTTTCAATGTGGCTGAACTCCAAACATATTTTTAGGATCCCAGGGAGTGTATTTTGAGGTGGAAGCTGAACAGACTTTATGGCCTAGCCTTGGAAGTCACACAGCTTCACTGCCTTAGTCAGCTCAGGTTGCTATAACAAAACACCATGCAGTGGGTGGCTGAGACAATAGACATTTATTTCTCATAATTCTGAAGGCGGGAAGTCTGAGACTGGGGCACCCACAGGGTCGAGTTCTGGTGGGGGCCATCTTCCTGGTTTGCAGATAGCTGTACTCTTGCTATACTCTCCCGTGGAAGAGAGGGGAACACAGTGTCTCTTTTTGTTTTGATAAGGGCAGTAATTCTACTTTGGGGGCTTCCACCCTCATGACCTTATCTAAACCTAATTTCTTCCCAGAGTTCTCTTCTTTTAATATCATTCCACTGGGAGTTCAGGCTTCAGCATATGGATTTTGAGGGAATTCAAACATTCAATCCATAGCATTCACTTTGCTACATCCTGCTCATTAGAAGCAAGTTTCTAAGACCAGCCTATAATCAAGGGGTGAGACCATACCTTCTTTTGTGGGGAGGCACATGGGAATGGAAGCATTAAAAAAATTGCAGACATAGCTTAAAACTACCACAGTCACAATAGAGAGGTGAGAAACTGGTGCCTGCATCCTCAGCAAGACTTCAAAGGATGTCCTCTGACCTCTCGGCCTCTTTCTCCCTTCCCTTGTTTGCTTCACTAAGTTCTGGACATACTTGCTTCTTCCAGGTCTCACATTTGGGAATTTGCATGTATTATTTCCTTTGCCATCTGACACTTTCCCACTTCTCTACTTCCCAGCTGGGTTCTGGGCAGTGCAATGTGAACGTGAACTCTAGAGCAGCTACCAGTTGTGTGACCCTGGAGATGGTACTTTCAGATACTCTAACTGGGAGCACAAACCATGTAACAGATATCACTGCATAACAATGTGCTTCAGAAGATGCTTAAATCACAACTTATTATTTCTCACTATTCTGTGGGTTGGGCGGGTGATTTTTCTGCAGGTCTTTGTTGGGCTCACTCAGGCTGTGGTAATCAGTTGGTGAGTTGACTGAGGCCAGTGGGTGTAAGATAGCCTCACTCACATATCTGCGGTCAACAAGTCACAAGGCCATACCAGATCAAGGGGTGGGGAAATAGATTCCACATCATAACAAAATATTGTGCCTTTATAAGTCCACGACAACAGTATCTACCACATAGGGTTTTATTAGAGCTGCATAAGATGATCTCAAGAAAGCCTTTCACAGGAACCAGCAGTTAGCGTAATGGCTATGATGCTGGACTCCCATGTAGTCGACTGCGGTTCGCGTCCTGGACCCGGTGACTTAGAACTCACGCCGGGCGTGTGTGCGTGCATGCCCAAGATCCCGAGAGGAGAATGGAGGAGAAGGGACTGTGGCGTGACCATCCCCGCTGGGGGGTGATTTTTCGCTTTCTGTCTCTCTGTCTCTCTCTGTCTGGCGAGCGCACGCTCCCTATAGCAAAAATCTCTCTCTCAAAAAAAAAAAAAAAGTCCTTCACTGAATGTGTAAATCCAATAGGCACACTGTAAATGTTTGCTGTCTTCCTAGAGATTATTCTAGAAATGCAATGTAGCACAACAGTTGACTGAGCTTTTGAAACAGATTCCCTGGTTTCGTATCACAGCTCTACTACTTTCTGTATGAACTTGCGAGCACCTTCTAGACTTCTTCCTCACTGTA
Organism: Tupaia belangeri chinensis; assembly: GCF_000334495.1. NCBI lineage: Eukaryota > Metazoa > Chordata > Mammalia > Scandentia > Tupaiidae > Tupaia > Tupaia belangeri. Next base: position 1,812,835 of record NW_006160140.1, on the reverse strand, counting down.
AAATGGGAATAATGACAGTGCCGTCATCATCGTTTTGTCATGAAGACTGCATGCAAAATGTGTAGAACATTATAGAATAAGAGCTCAATGGTGTTATGGGATACGGACATACTTCTTTCAGCGCCCACTCACCATGATGCTGCTCCCAGTAAGTTTCTCTCATTGTATTCTGCAGTTTCTTTCATAACCCTCATTACAGTTTTATTTGTGTAAAGGCTGTCTTTCAGGACCAGCAGATGGTATAGTGGTTACATCGCTGAATTCCACATGGCTGTTCATGGTTCAGGTCCTGGACCTAGTGGATTTAAAATCACGCAGGGTGCATGATGTGTGAGTGTCCAGAATCCCAAGAGAAGAATGGAGAAGGGATTGTGTGACCATCTCCCCCCAGGGGTTGATTTTTACTTTCACTCTCACTGTGTCTGTCTGTCTCTTTCTCTCTGGTGAGCGTATGTATCCTAAGGCAAAATCTTCTAAAAAATTAACAAAAGAACAAACAAAAATAAAGGCTACCTTTCTCAGTATTAATGCTTTTTTCCATGGTGATAGGAAGAGTATCCTCAGATTTTTGTCTTTTGTTTTTCACACACAGTATTGCCAGACCTAGCATACTGCGTAGAATATAGTGGGTGTTTAGTAAATATGTAAATATTTGCTGAATGAATAAATGCTAAACAAATAGAGTAAGTAAAAAAGGCAAACAGGTGACAAAAGGCATAGCAAGCTGGATCTGCTAAATAAAAACAACTTCCCTGTCTTGTAGAGAGTACCATTATTTATAGCTACACAGATATATTCCTGGGTAATCTAGAAAAGTTTACTAAATGAGGCAAAGCGTCTCTGAGGTAATCCCCAGTACCTGAGGCTCAGTGGACAGGGATGTAGCTGTGCCTCTCATACTGGGATCAGAGTGCAGTACTGGCGTGGCTCCAGAGATGAAGGGCTCCTTTAGAGACTCAGGTCTGGAGAACAGGGCACAGTTGCAATTCAGGCCCTGGGGCCAACAGGACACATGGCAACTCAGGCACAATCAGTGAGGGTATTTCTTAGTGATGACTCTGGTCCCTGGAGTGGTGGGACCAGGTGGTAGCCCAAACTCTGTGATGCTGGGTGCAGTGGCAGCAAAAATCCAGGAATGGCTGGGGGGCATTTCTGGCTTGGGCTGTGGTTGGAAGGTGGCTAGCAGTGCAACGTTGCCTTCTCTTTCCAGGGAGTTGGTGCTCCTAGCAGCCCCAACTCCAGAGTTAGTCTAGATCTAAGAAGCAGATTGTATAGCTGTTTGACCCAGAAGACAGGGTGAAATAGATAAGTAGGGCTATCTTTCCCTGGAGACTAGGTGTCACAGGAATTCAAATACTGGAGTTGCAGCTCTATTTTGGGCATTGTGAGGGTTCAAATATTGGTGTTCTGCTGAGCGCCAGAGGTAGGCACCAGGCTGATGAAGGAGAGCTCCTAGAGGCTTCCTGCCTGGTGAGCTGGTCCGGACCGCAGAGATGAGGTGGCAGAGGTGTTCCTTTCTCTAGGTGGCTAGTCCGAGCTTCTGAAATCCATAGGGCTCCCATATCCCCTTGCTGCATTTCAGTAGCCTCCTTTAGACACATTAGCTGAGAAATATTGTACTTATGTATTCATCATTTTGGTCCTTTTCTGGGGTGCAAGGATGAGCATTAAACACCTCAGGTCAGCCCCCTCGTTCTGCCTGTGGGTTCCTCATTCCTCTGCGCTTGGAGACCCTCCAGCAGCTGCTTCACAAAGGGAGGACGGGCCTGCTTTCAACCATTTCATTCTAAAACTACTGTGTTCTACTCTCATATTTGATTGGAAATTTTGATGAATATAGTATTTTATGTTGAAAATAATTCTTCCTTCAAATTTTAAAGGTAATATTCCAAAGTCCTTAGCATCTCTACTATTAAAAAGTCTGAGATCATTATGATCGATAATCCTATATAAATAAACTGGTTTTTCTCCTCTCTGGAGGCTTTTAGAAAATGTAATGATAGCCTTTGTCTTGGATCTTTTTTATAAAATTGATTGTGTATCCCTAGTCAATCTAAAGGAAGGTGTTCTTCCATATTGGGACATTTTTCTATAATTCTCCTTGATAGCTTTTTTTAGGACTCCTCATTTTGGAACACTTTAAAATATATATATATATATATATTCTTAAAATAATTATTAGGGTGGAAGGTGGGGAACAGTACAATATTGCCTTCTTTTTCCAGGGAGTTGGTGCACCTCAGCAGCTCTGACTCCAGAGTTAGTCCAGATCTAGGAGGCATAATTCCCTTTATTTATTTATTTATTTATTTATTTAAATTTAACCAGAGTGGGACAGAGCAAGAGAGAGACAGAAAGAGAGAAAACAAGTCACCAGGTCCAGGATCTGAACTGCGGCCAGCCATGGTTTCCTTAACCATCATGCCCCTTGCTGGTCCCCTTGAATACTTCTAAAAGATCTATGGTGGTTAATTAAGGTGCTGGATTCACACATGGCTGACTGAGGTTTGAGTACTAGACCCAGTGGTTTGAAAATCATGACAGGTGCATGTGCGTGCTTGTCCAAAACTTTGAGAGAAAAATGGAGAAGAAGGAATTGTGGTATGGCCATCCCCCTAGGTGGTGATTTCTCTTTCGTTTTCTCTCTCCGGTGAGAGCCCAGACCTTACTGCAAAAACCTAAAAAACAAACAAACAAACAAAACACACACACACACACACACACACACACACACACAGACACAAACCATTTTTTTCTACTCCTGAGGTGTAGAGAATATAATCAGATAATTACCAAATTATCAAAAATAATCAAATAAAAAGGTGGGAGGTGATGCAGAGTGTGGGAAGATATTGAATGAAGACCAAGTGACCATTCTCCATGCAGATACCCTGACAGATGAAAACCTCCTCAAAATACAATGTGTCTCAAGGAACAAGGAAGAAGACTTTGTAAAACTGAGGTTTGTTTTGTTCTGTGTTAACCTCTCACCAAATGGAGAATTTAAGTAAGATAAATTAGAGAAAAATCAGGAAATGTGTATCTTAATGTTTCAAGGTATCTTTAAAATTGATACCTGTAATAAAGTATTCATCAATCATTACATTACATCAATCATTACATTACATATCAGTATAACCTTAACTAAATTTAATAAAAGTGGACATTGGGACCTGCAGTTAGCGTAATGGCTATGTCGCTGGA
>NW_006160140.1:1753481-1809316 GCF_000334495.1 Tupaia belangeri chinensis | reverse complement strand
CCACAAAAAAGTCCTGTTGGGGCCAGCAGGTGGCGTGGTGGTTAGGGCTCTGGACTACTGCATTTGAGTCCTCCATCTGGTGGCTTGCTTTCTCACTTTCCCTCTCTCTCTCCCTCTCTATGTCTCCCTGGTGACTGCATGTACCCTATAGTAAATTAAAATTTAAAATAATAATAGTAAATAAAATTGTTCTAAAATTAAATTGTTGGGTCTTCCAGATTAATTTTCTCATTTATTTATGCTTTCTTTCTAATTTTTCATAAGGTTGTTTAATTCAGTGAGCTAACAATTTTACATCTTAAGACTTCCACTGAATATTTCATTTTGGCTATTTTAAAAAATAATTTCTAAGAACTTTCTCATTATTCTCTTATCAAGCATTTATTTATTTATTTATTTTAGGTTTTTGCTATAGCATGTGTTTGCCAAAAAGACAGACAGAAAGAGACAGAGAGGGAAGGTGAGAAGTTATTCCTCACGGGGAATGGCCTCACTGCAATCCCTTTTCCTCTATTCTGCTCTCAGTATTTTGGGTACACACACACACACATGCCTGGCATGATTTTCAAGTCACCAGTTTTGCGTCTTGAACTGTGGTCAGCCATGTGGGAGTCCAGCTCCTTAACCGTCATGCCACCTGCTGGCTCCTTGCAGCACATTTTTATTATGTAATGCTCAGGAACTCTTCAACTATCCATATGAAAATATTAATAATATGGTGATTTAGAAGGTTCTGCTTCATTTATTCTTTATTGTAACCCACTCAAAATCAAAAAGGTTTAAAATAGCAATGTACTGTTTCTTATCATTCTGTGGATTGAGTGGAGGGTTCTTTTGCTGGGCTTGCCTGTGTTTGGTTAAGAGGGTGCTATCAGCAGTCTGCCTGGCCTGAGAAACAAGAAAGATGCCTTTTATACAGGGTACTTCTCAGCAAGGTGATCTCAGATACATTAGTGTTTATTTTCTAAGGAAAGAATTAAATGATTTTTACTCAATATTTGGTGTTGTTATAGTATCTTTAACTTAGGTGAAGTCAGTTAATTGGGACAATAAGTTTAAATCATATTATGTGGTGCTTACGCTTTATGCAAATTTCATGAATGTTCTCTGTTAATCAGTGGAGGTGTGTGTACCTGTTTTTGCAAACTATTTATAAGGCAGGCTTATGTGGTGACATTAAGAAGAAGTAAAGAGTCTTGGGTTTAAAGATTTGCTGAATGGGAACCAGCAGTTAGCGTAATGACTATGTCGCTGGACTCCCATGTAGTCGACTGTAGTTAGAGTCTTAGACCCGGTGGCTTAAACTCATGCTGGACACGTGTGCGTGCGTGCCCAAGATCCCGAGAGGAGAATGGGGGAGAAGGGATTACAGCGTGGCCATCCCCCCCTGGGGGGTGATTTTTCGCTTTCTGTCTCCCTGTCTCTCTCTGTCTGTCTGGCTAGTGCACCTGCCCTATAGCAAAAACCTCTCCTCTCCTCCCCCTCCCCCCAAAAAAAGAAAAGATTTGCTGAATGAATGCATCGGACATAAACTCATGGTATATTTTACTCTGACTAACATGTTTAATTGCTTTGTCCTGGATATTTCTGTCTATGGGGCAAAGGTTTTTAACTGAGTTAAGCTACAGCCTCTCTTCTACCTGCAGAGTTCTATGGCTTTTATAATGAAGCTCCTATTGCTTTACTATAGAAGTTGAATTCAGCACTGCAGAGAATAAGAATACGGATAAGAAAAATTCAGCCTTTCAGTGAAAACGAATTGGCTAAATATCTCCACCCGGGCTGAGGAATTTTCTCCACATCACCCACCAACCTGACCCTGGTGCTATTTTAATAGCATCTTTGTCTACATTGCACACAATTTGTCAGTTTTATGTTTCATTTGATATTGAGTCCCCAGTCCAAGTATATGCCTTCTATTTTACATCATTTCTGGGGAAAATAGACTTTCAGAGGTCCAGGAAAATTGGGACAAACATGGAAGCCAATTTATTTAAATATCTATTGTCAATTTCACCAAAGACTATTATTCTAGCTTGCTAGAGCTGCCAGGATAAAAAGACACCACAGATGACTAGGTGGATTAAACAACAGAAATTTATTTTTTCACCAGTTCGGAGACAGAGCGTTTAACTTCAAGGTGTCAGTGGGTGGGTTTTTTTTCCCCTGAAGCGTCTCTCTTTGGCTTGCAGATGGCTGCCCTCTCACCGCGTGTCCTCACATAGTCCTTCCTTCATGCAGGCGTATTCATGGTGTCTCTTTTGTGCTCCGACTTTCCCTTCTTTTTTTTTTTTTTGGAGAGATTTTTACTGTAGGGCGCGTGCGCTCGCCAGACAGACAGAGAGAGACATAGAGACAGAAAGCGAGAAATCACCCCCCAGAGGGGATGGTCACGCCACAATCCCTTCTCCTCCATTCTCCTCTCGGGATCTTGGGCACGCACGCACACACGCCCGGCGTGAGTTTTAAGCCACCGGGTCCGGGACACGAACCGCGGTCGACTACCTGGGAGTCCAGCGACATAGCCATTACGCTAACTGCTGGTTCTCCGACTTTCCCTTCTTGTGAGGACATCAAGCAATCTGGATGAGGATCTGCCTTACCAGCCTCATTTTCACCTCTGGAAGGCTCTAAGTCTAAATCCAGGCACATTCGGAGGTACTGGGGTGGACACGTTTTAGGCCATAACAAATTCTTAGCACATTTCATATTGATTTGTTACTTTTTATGTCACCAAGTAGCTAGCTTTGAATATTTAACATTTAAAAGTGATCTAATTGGGAAGAATGTTTTGGATTTGAAAAAGAAAGCAACAGGCACAGCCTTGGTGGTGCTGGCTGTAATGTAGTGATCTGCAGTGCAGAAGCCACAGGGCCACCTGTGGTTCGGATCCTCAGCCATCCTGAAACACACCAGGATGCAGGTACCCAAGATGCTGACTAGCTGTGATTGGAGGAAGGAAAGCACACATGCTTACACTCTTTCTTATGAAAGTAAAATAAAATAACTTAGAAAGAAACTAGAAAGAAGCCTCTCTGTCTTTCCGCTGTGTACATGTGTCCTGTAATAAAAATCCTTCTCTCAAAAAAGAAAAAATAAAGATTTGAATTAACAGTTAGTCCAGGTCCCAGAATGTTGCTTTTAATTTGTCCAATTACATCCTGCTCAAGTCAGAAGCCAAAGATCAATTCCTATCTTCAAACAGTTTGGCTAATCTCTGTAACCAGTTCTTCATCTACAAAGAAAGGTTTTAGATTACATTAGCAGTTCCACTATCTTGAAGCAGAAATCAGAATCTCCAGGGTGGAGGCCCGCATTTTCAGTGGCCCCCTGTTGGTTCAGGTAGGAATTTAACTTTGGCATCCACTGACTTAGATAAACTAGTGATAGCTAAATGTACTCATAACCAACTATATATTTTTTAAAAATAAAATAGCTATAATTCACTTACAATTTTTTATGGGTCTCTGGAAGTATAAGAATTTTACTTCTCTGATTTTCTGCTGAATAATATGTACTGAAATAGAAAAAGGAACAGTGTTTGCTAGAAAGTTTATTGACATTTCAGTGAAGATTGGTGATTTCCAAAGCAACAATCAACATTGTAAATTAAGGCAGTGATAATACAAAATGACATAAAATGCCATAGTTAATTTTATGCTTAATTATTTCTGTTCTGAGAGAGAAAGAGAGAGAGAGAGACAGAGAGAGACAGAGAGAGAGAGAGACAGGCAGCCTTCTTAGGGTCTTTTTGCTGCCACTCCCCTCGATGTACAGTCAGCCAGGACCATGGGGGTGGCTGCTGTGTTCAGGTAGACCCAGGTCATGAACCTAGAGCCTTCCCACATAGCATCGAGCATTGTAGCAGTGTCCCTGCCAGTTGTGCCACCATGGCTGGACCTCAAATATTGTAGTTATCTAATGTAGAATGTAAAATTAAGTAAAAAGTACAATTTTTTTTCTTGGGACCAGCAGATGGCATAATGGTTACATTGCTGGACTCCTATGTATTTGGCCACAGTTCAAGTCCCAGATCAGGCAGTGTAAAACTCATGCCAGATGTGTGTGCATGTGTGCCCAAAATCCCAAGAGTAGAATGGAGAAGAAAGGACTCTCATGTTACCATCCCATCGTGGGTGATTTCTTGCTTTCTTTCTCTCTCTGTCTCTCTGATGAGCACATGCACCCAATAGCAAATATCTCTAAAACAAAACAAAATAAAACAATTTTTCTAAATAACTTTTATTTTTTGGAGTTGTTGTATCATATAGATAAGTATTACTCTCTCTTTCACTCTCTGTCTCTGTCTCTCTCTCTTTTCTGCCATGAGGTGCATGCATTCACCAGAGAGAGACAGAGAAACACAGAGAGAAAGAGAGGGAAAAAGTACCCCTACCATTATGGGGTCATGCTGCAATCCTTTTTCCATTTCTCTATCCTGTCAGGATTCTAAGCATGCATGCATATGTGCTCGGCCTGTTTTTCAGTCCACCAGGGCAGGACTCTAACTTTGTGGTTGGATATATGGAATCCTGGTATCTTAACCACTAGGCCATGGGTCAGGTCTGTATTTCTATGTGTTTTTTCTTTCCACAAATATTTGAGTGAGCAATGCAACAGAATATAGAAGTTAAGAGTGTGGACAAAAACGACAAAAATAAAGTAGAGTAGTTTAATGGAATAGCTATTATTATTTTAGAATTTTTTGCCGTAGGGTGTGTGCACGGCAGAGAGACAGAGATAGAGAGAAAGAGACAGAGAGGGAAAGTGAGAAACCACCCTCCAAGGGAGATGGCCATGCTTCAATCCCTTCTCCTCTGTTTTCTTCTCAGGAATTTGGGCACGCTCGCATATGTGCCCGGTGTGTTTTTCAGGCCACTAAGTCTGGGACTCAAACCCTGGAAGGTGGTCACATGGGATCTGGTGCCTTAACCACCATGCCACCTGCTGGCCTTGCCAATAGCTTTTATTAATGATAACTTTGACTATATTTTTGCTTGTAAGTCCTAAACTACAGAAAAGACATACACATTTATACACATGTATTTCCATACTAATGTGGAGGACTCTCCCAGGATGTTAAAATGATAGAACCTTCGGAATTGAATATAGCTTAGAAGTCATTTAATCCAACTCTTATTTACAGGAAAGGAAACCGTATAACAGAAAACTGTGACTCATGTAAAACAACCCATAAACCTGATCATTTCTTTTTCAAGTTCGAATATATTCTTCTCAATATACTGTTCTACTTCAGTGCTAGGTCCTTGATTTTGAGGATTTATAACATATACACACACATGCACATCTACATGTATGTGTGCACACACAGGCATGTGTATGTTTAGAGAGAAAAACTGGCTAGCAGCTGAGAATTCTTAAAGTTAACCGGCAGTGCTAGAAATAAGTTAGCATTTTTACCCAAACGATTTACAACTCAAAGTGCTTTTTGGGGCGTCATGGAAAAAAAATGATAGCAACAACTATTATTAAAAGTAACTATTTATTTTTTTTATTTTGAGTTTTTTAGTATCTACCTACTGTTTGGGCGAGATCTTTTTTCCTGGCTTTAAGTCTTAAGCGATTTTTACTTAACATTTTTGTTTTTGATTTTTGATTCATTTAAGCTAAAACAGCTTTTCTTAAAATTAAAAAAATAATAATAGAAAACTGAAGACAGTGCAGGAGAAGGGGACAATAAGGGCAGGGAATCAAGGGGGAAAAAGCAAAACATTTAATGGAAATGAAAATGGAAAACTGCTGATAATGAGTATCATAATATCTTTGACTAGACTGGTATGCAGTGTATTCAAGGCGGCAACATTCATCTTATATGTTGTAACAATGTACTGTGATTAAAAGTTAAAAAAAAAATTTAAAAATTCAAAAAGCAAAATAAAAAAGCAAACCCCAAGCAACTTCTATCATCTATCTATATCTATTGTGTGTAGACAGATGGTAGGAGCAGAACTGGGAGTAGGAGATAAGGTGTCAGTATAGATCCCTACCTAGGGCCACAGAACTAGAACAGAGAATGAACCCATGCAAAGGGTTTTGTCTTGTTTATGCTTAAAGAGGATATTAAAATTATTTTCCCCAAACTTATTTTGAAAGCTGTGAATTGAACTTTTATAGTAATTTGAAATAGTAGCTTCATTATAAAAGCCATGGAACTCTAGATGAAAGAGAGACTGCAGGTAGCTCAATTAAAAACATTTGTCTCACTAGATGCAAATATCCAGCACAAGGGAGTTAAATGACTTGCTCAGAATAACACCACCAGTTTATAATGCCATCAGGTATATTCACTCAGCAAATCTTTCGAACTTAAGCCTCCTGACTGCTGCTTCATGTTACTACATATACCTTCCTTATAAATATTTTGCCAGCAGGTAGTTAAGGTGCTGGACTCCCACATGGCCAACGGCAGTTCGTGTCCCAGACCTGGCATCTTGAAAGTCATGCCTGACATTAGTGGGGCACAGAAATGGTTGATTACCTGTTGATGATAACATGTATAGTATTCTCAACTGGACTGGTCTGAGAAGTATTTCATGTTGGGTAAATTCTTTATACATGCCAAATGATATATATTGATTGAATGTTTAAAAAATAATGAGAATAATTAATAATAATAGTTATCTGAAAAAATGATGAAAAGCTATTTGATGTTGATGTGGTTGGTAATGTCTTTGTCTTGACTAATATGCATGGTAATCGTGCTGGAAAAAGAAATGTAATACTCTGTAAAGAGATATGTGATTCAATGTAATATTAAAAAGATTATGATAATAAAATTAAATTTAAAAAAAAGTCATGCCTGACACGTGTGCACGCATGCCCCAATCTCAGGAGAATGGTGGAGAAGGGATTTCAGTTTGGACATCTCCTCAGGGGGGTAATTTCTCACTTTCCTTCTCACTATCTATCTCCCTACGGAAAAACCTTAAAAAAGTTTGTAAATGAGTGCAAATGCCCTTGCTGATAAACAAGGAGCTTCCATGTAATTTGCATAATGCATAAGCACCACACACAAAAGATTCAAACTTCCTGTCCCATTAACCGACCTCACCTAAATTAAAGTTCAAGATTCCAGCTATAATAATATTAGAGATTGAATGAAAATAATTTTCTTTTCCCCCCTCCCAGTTTAGAAATGATTTGTAGGACTGATTTGGATGATATGTATCCATTTCAAAAGAGGTGTCGGGGGAAGTTTGAACTACTACCTTCTTCCTAAGCTATATGCAAAATTATGACTTTGTCCTAGTGTGATCCTCATCTACATGCATAGTTTTCCTCAAAGTCATCTTTTATATTTATCACCATGGAAGAATGGTTGCTGCCCTGGATGTGTGCCTGACCACCATGAAAATGGCAGATGCATTTCCAGAAGTTACGTCTTGAATTTTTTTCTTTGTATTTTCTTATTGCCATTCATGCTGACTATTAGAATAGTAACAGCCACTTTAAAAGTAACAAAGTCCTGATTCAGAAGTGAGATTCTATAAAGCTCTTCAAATAGTTCACATGGCTTAAAAAAATTAAGCCAGCTCAATGGAGTGGAAGTGTTACTCCCTCACTCCCTATGGTTTCTGAAAAGCCATTAGCGACACATGTCGCCTTCGAAGCATTTATGCTAACATTATTATTTTTTTTTTTTTGGTTTGTTTCCCAGTCCTGCTGCCTTTCTTATAAATAACACTTGCAAACAGGAACTTAACTGCACATAATGGGGAGAAAAGATGTCTGGTTTTTGTTTTTTTTTTTTTTTTTCAGCATTATAGCCACCAAATGGTGAAGAGGATGACCAGCAATTGCACACTCAACCAGTGGGGCACAGAGGCACCTCCATAGTGTTAGTTCTGACTCTTCTGTGAGCATCATGACCCCGAAAATGCACATTTGCAAAGCTATATAATGATGTTCTCTGTGAATCTTTTTTTCTAAAAGCTGGATTAAAAATGTGTATTATGTACTCATACTTCAATAAAAGTGATGGTGATTCAGTTTTTCCTTTTTTCATATTTCTCCCATATATTTATTTAATATCCTCTGCTAAAATAATTTGTAAAAAGAATAGTGTTAATTTCCACCAATTAGTATCACTTCTTGTCTTTAGGAACTAAAGAACATTTATTTTTATTAAAGTATTTCCAGTGGGAAAAACTAGGCCGTTTGTCGTGTCAGGTCCAAGACTTGAAATGAGACTGGACATCTCATGAATTGTGTTTCATAGTTGAAGTAGGGAGAGGAAATCTTCTCCAAAGACTTTGTGAATATAGCTTTTCTAGCAAAAGTGTAAATACAGAATGTGTCCAGAAAGACTGCTTGGGCAGAAGTCAAGTGATGGCCCTGGGCTTAAAGACAGTTTTCAGAAGTTGGCATCAGATATGAAACCTTTGCAAAAGAGTGGAAGTATCTCTTTCACCTTTCAAGCAAAAAGGGGGAAGAATATTACGGATGAACTTTGTTAAAACAAATGACATAATCGTCATGTTGTTGAAATGATGATGAACTTACAGTAATCATGTTGGGATGCACCAGACGTTTTTCAGACGGGATTACTTCTGACAGTCACAGAATTGCCTCTCTCAAAGAGGTAAACAGGAATAGATGGCGAAGAACTATTTTATATGGTAGATTTATGTTGTTTTGAATCATTTCAACCTGCATTTTACCTATCCTAATTTTTCTACTGAAAATATGTAGAAAACTGACATGGAAATAATGCAGTTGTTGGATGAGAAAAAAATCTCCAGAGAACAATGAGTAAGAATAAAAATAAAATTGGAAAGGGATTAAAAAAAGTATTTTTTCCTATTCAACTACATTTTATATTTTATTCAATTTGAATAAATCTCACCAATAAAATAAAAACTTATATAAACATTACTTAAAAAAAAATCTCTTCCAGAAATACTTATTTTTGTTAATTCTAACAGTAATCTCAACTGTTCTACCGGTTTTCAGAAAGATGAGGAAATGAGCATAGATTAATTAAACAGACTTAACCAAAATCTCTTTTTTTAATAAAGAGAATGACAATGTTTTTCTTGCTCAGTTGTAGCTAATAGAATTAATTTCCATCTTCTTTTTATTACAATAAAATATGCTTCCTTTAAATATTAATGTATATATGCATAATAGTATGTATATAGTATATATAAATGTATATCTACACACGTGTGCATGCGTGCATGTGTGTGTGCGTGTGCGTGTGTATGTATATATCGCTTAGGTGTAGTGTGAAACAAAAAATTTAAAGAATGCCACAACAATGAGAGTCCAGAAGAGGCCATTTAGAAAGCTAGGACTTGCAAGTACCCTGTCATACATCCAGGTGTATTGCCCAGATGGCACAGGTATAAAACCTATGAAATGGGAAAAATGAGATTGTGAGTGCTATTATGACTGTTCTACATCTATAATACATTTATCCCAAGAGGCAGTTGTACAGCTGTTAACATATATTGGCTTGTATTTTTACTTGTACTTGCAAAGATATTTAAGATTTATGATGATGGGTATCCTTCCTCCATAAAGACTGCAAAATAGGAAAATTTACCAAGGGTACAATCAGGTGATGAGATGTATTCGCCAAGGATTATTATTGCATATGAATAAGTTAAATAGTAAGGCTTCTCCTTCCTAGGAGCTGGCTACAGAGGAATTAAAAATAACAATCTTGCTTTTCAGTTGGTTTATCGTGATTTTTAAACATTCTTTCATTGACTGTACTGAAGAAGAAATGAAAGGAATTGCAAAATTGCTATTTTATTCTCAGAGGAAAAAGATTTAAGTATATATCTAATTTGAAATTGTTCTCTGAACTCCTGGAAGTAAGAATTTTTTAACTGGTAAAATGTAAAACATCTTTCATAGTGGTAAATTTTAAAACAGTGATAGCATGATTTTAGTTAAGAAAGTATTTATCTTGTTTTAAACAGATGACTGTTAAAACTGGCCCTTAAAAGACAGCTAATTTTATTTAATAAGTGTTGGGAATAGTATTAGATTCTATTCTTGCGGTAACCATAAACTTAGTGGCTTAAAGTAACACAAAACGTATTATAGTTATGGAAATTAGAGGCTCAAAATTAATCAGTCTTGGGAACCAGCAGTTAGCGTAATGGCTATGTCGCTGGACTCCCATGTAGTCGACCGCGGTTCGTGTCCCGGACCCGGTGGCTTAAAAACTCACGCCAGGCGCGTGTGCGTGCATGCCCAAGATCCCGAGAGGAGAATGGAGGAGAAGGGATTACGGCGTGACCATCCCCCCTGGGGGGTGATTTCTCGCTTTCTGTCTCTATGTCTCTCTCTGTCTGTCTGGCGAGCGCATGCGCCCTACAGTGAAAATCTCTCAAAAAAAAAAAAAAATTAATCAGTCTTGGTTAGAATCGGATTTCAGCAGGGCTGTGACTGTTTTTGTAGTCTCTAGAGGAGACATGTTTCCAGCTTCCAAAAGCCGCTTGCTTTACTTGGCTCCAGGTCCCTTTCTACATCTTTGAAGCCAGAAGCAAGCACCTTCAATCTCCCCCTTACTCTTCTGCCTTCCACCTTTACTCATAAGAACTCCAGTGCTTGCACCAAGCCCACAGGTATCATCCCAGTCTCCCCAACCCAAGATCTTTAGCTGAAGGACATATGCAAAATCTCTTTGCCAGGTAAAGTAACAGACACAGGTTCTGGAGATTTGGACGTGTACATTTTTCGATGGACATTGTTCTGCCTCTCACGAGGGATGAGTGTGTTTCGCTTTCTTGAGCAAAGTTGCTTTTATTAGCACTATTGTCTTCATACTCCTTTTAAAACCCTTCACTTTCAGTATCACAGGGTAGCATTAGATTCCAGGTCTTAGGCAGTGTGGTTAGCATATCAATCGTGGTCAAAAATGTTTATTAGATGAAAAACAGTGGTTCAAGAAAAGAAAGCCATGTGTTCAGATTTTTAAAATGCCACCCTAACTCTTTGCCCCATTACAATCACAGTCTGAATTCAGCAAGTGCTATACAGAAGAGTGGTGTTCTTAAAGAGATGCTTTCTCTGGTTTTTCACTTAGCAGCTCCAATGATTATCAGGAAATAAATCAACCGACAGCAGTCATAGACAGCTATTTAAATCTGAGGTTTGAACATCTTAATTGGTGCGTTAAAAGTTAAAGAGGCAAAGTCACGTTAGATACATGAAGCTGCTTTTGTGCATAAACTATAGCACCATATTCCATGGTTAAGAAAGCATCACACTGTGTTTCGCACTGAATTAACTTGTCTTAAAACTCCTATTTGCAGGAATGAGAAAAATTAGTATAAAAATCTTAGGTAAATATTGCAATACTGATCATCTAATCCTCTACAGCCAATCCAACACACACTCATTTAGTACACAAACAAAAATTTTGTCCGTTTTTACACATTGTCATTATACATCAAAATTGTCCTTTGTGTTTTTATGAATGTAGGAATCCATAAGTGTTTAAATTAATCAAAATGAACAACAACATACCTTCTTTTTTCTTTAACATTTTTGAGCAAAGTAAATTATTTTCAAAATGATATATGAAATATTGCAATCATCTCACATTTTGGAATCTGGACTTTGAGACCAATATGAGAAGTCCCTACAAAAACATTTTGCAGGTTTTCTTTGCTTTCTTTAAAACAATAATCTTTAGTGGGCAACCAATATAAAGATGAATTTTTTTAGGCCATAACATGAGTTGATAAGAAAGCATTCTTGACCATTCATTAAATACACAATTAATTTTGAAAAATGTATTACCTAAATTCTTAAGTCTCTTTTAAAGTTCATTAAAACTCTATTGTCCTTAGATCAGTGTTAGTTTCACAAGTCACAGTTTTACAACTTGTCTAATTAATGAATAAAAGCCTTACTTGTATCTAATAACGTTCTCTCTGTCTATATCTCCACATTCTTTTTTTTTTTTTTGTGCGCGCGCATGAGAGAGAGAGAGAGAGAGAGAGAGAGAGAGAGAGAGAGAGAGAGAGAGACAGAAAACAAGGAGTCACTCTCTGGGAGGGATGGCCAATGGCCATGTCACAATATCTTCTCCATTCTCCTCTTGGGATCTTGGGCACACATGCACATGCACCCGATGTGAGTTTAAATTGCTGGATCCAGGACTTGAACCACAGTCGACTATGTGGGAGTCCAGTGACATAACCATTGCACCATCTGTGGTTCCTCTCCACATTATTTTCAAATACAAAAGCCTAATTTATAGAATAAAGATATTATTTTAAACATTATTTCAATAAATAGATAATTAATGAAATCATAAGTTACCAGAACTTTAGATTTTGTGAAATATTTATTTGTTCATTTATTTTATTTTATATTTTTTGGTTATTTTTTTCCCAGGAGGCATGTGTGCTTGCCAGAGAAAGAGAAACAGAGAAAGAGAGAGAGAAAGGAAGAAAGCATTCCCTGATGGATGTCATCACACTACAATCACTTCTCCATTTCACCATTCTGTTGGGATTTTAGTCACACATGCATTTGTGCCCAATGTGCTTTGCAACCTGACAGAGACAATATTTTGACCATAGTCAGCCATGTGGGACTGGGCTTCCTTAACCACTAGGTCATGAAGTCCCTTTGACACCTATTTTTTTTTTAAATTACTTACCTGTGCATTTTAAAAGTAGTAAATATGATTTTAATCAAACCGTTGGGTGGAACTTTTGATATAGTGAAATTATACTTTTTTCCCCATTGAAGCCATTTTTAATAGAAGTATTTATTCATTTTACAAAAACTCTTTTTGTGTTCAATTTTCCCCATAAACTAAAGCTGTTTGAAAGTGGAATATTCCCATGCCAACTACTCAATTAAAAATGTGTGGGTTATCTATTTTTGGGATAATTTATGTCAAATTTTAAATCCTAGGTTAATTAAATTTGACCCCTCATCCCAGCATGTTATTGGATATTTATTTAAGGAACACAAATAAATTTAAATCTAATCTTAATATTAACTACTGCTTATGTAATTAAAAAGTGGAATCAACTAGGGGGTAATAAAGGAATGCAGTTTTAAGTACACACACACACACACACACACACACACACACACACACACACACACACACACACACACACACACACACACACACACACACACACACACACACACACACACACACACACACACACACACACACACACACACACACACACACACACACACACACACACACACACACACACACACACACACACACACACACACATACACACACGAAATATCTGTGATAGTCCATAATATATCTTCCTACTAGTGTGGATAATTTAAAGCCTATGAAATAGAATTGTTATTGGTTATCTTTGTAATTACTTCAAGACAACTTTTTAGACTTTTAGAACATTTAGGAATTTGTTTTGGCCATAAGTGCTCATTGAATATTTTTATATTGCAATTAAAATATAATTTTTAATTGCAAATTACAAGTTTAGATTCCCAGTGTCCTGTGGTTTCTAGAATATGGCCTTCAGCATTTATAGGGGGTGTCTTTGTTCTCCAAAAAGTCAGAGAGCAGAACTGATTGTCAGGCAAGGACTTACACCTACTCTATACACATTCTCTGACTTTGCAATGTGATAGTTGAATATTTTATAAAATCATGCATTTCTTTATAAGTTTAAAGCAATTGCTTACCAATAAGTTTAATTCTAGTTTAAAATATTAACTCAAATGTACCTAATAGCACATTTTAGCTTCATATTTTTACTGGTCTAGTGGATTTATGACACTCTTCATATTTTAATCATACACATGCTATCTTTTCAAATAAAACTTTTTAGCATCATTATTTTTAAAATACATCTTAAAAATGAAAGTTAAAGAAATACACATACATAGATAGATACATAATAATGCTTTCACCAAATTCAGAATAGCCATTGAATATTGCAACACGTTGGCTACCACCTTCTTGCTAAGTATGTGATATGAACCATGACATTACAATCTTAAAACTGTAACAAGAATGAGTTATGTTTGTACTATTTCCCATTCTCATTATATTCTTTGTCACACAATGAATTAATGTTGTGCCATTTTCTATTCTCATTACAATCTTTTCCTTATGAATGGGGTATCAGAATTTTAATGTCTTTTGTAATCTGTGAAATATAGTAGTATGTTTTGTTATACTACTATGACCTTGCTAATATTTTGCATTTTGATTGGT
Source organism: Tupaia belangeri chinensis (assembly GCF_000334495.1). NCBI lineage: Eukaryota > Metazoa > Chordata > Mammalia > Scandentia > Tupaiidae > Tupaia > Tupaia belangeri. The sequence continues at coordinate 1,795,104 of NW_006160140.1, read as the reverse complement.
TAGTTCAGGCTGTAATATACAGGGTAAGGTTAGAGTGATTGGCCAATGAAATAATTCTTACAGCTTTTGACTGTTTTAATAAAATGAGTTTAAGGAACGTTTTAAAAACTTTAATTTTTACTCGCTTAAAAATGATAACCTTGGAAGGCAAGTATATTTCTACATAGAAACTATATGGTGGCTTTTCTCCATAAGTGGAATGCCGTACAGAGTAATTATTTCAGAGTATAAGAAAATGTTAGACATACGTTTCCTTGCAGATTTCATGACTCTTTTATTTACTCTTCTCCCGATTTAGATGTAGATAGACATGGCACAGAGAAATAATTTCTTTGTTTGTATATATATTCACCTATTCCTGCCCATGTAGCCTATTGTTTGGAAAGTACTGATGCTAAACAGTCTGCTTTGTGAGATTTGCTATGATTAGTCCATGTTGGAAACTTAAACTCTTGTCTTATATTGCCTCAAATATATTTCCGTGAAACTTCTAATAAAAATAATATTATTATTTTCCCTAATATTATTAGGAGAAATTATTTTGAGGCAAGTAAATTTAAAGTATGTATGCTTTTTAGCTTCCAAATGTCTTTTAGAAGGATGTTCCTAGCTGGCATTGTCACACCTGTCTATCTATTTACCTTTGTATCTGCCTATCTATATCTATATATATTTATCTTTTTTATATTTGTATCCTCACTTGGTCTAACCCTTTTTACACATAGGCACTCATAGCTTAGGAAAGATTTAATATGTAAAAATGGGTGGTTTTAGAAAAAGCATATGACTGACATATTAATCGCTTTATGTTAGGGTTTGAAAATAATATGTGGATTTATATAGGAGCAAACAAACTAAATACATGGGCCATTGAAAGTGAATATTATAACTAATATGAAGTGTATTATTTGAGGACTAATTTATGTAATGCATTCTTACTGCTGCTGGGGAGCAGGACTACAAAAGTGGTAGAGATGTAGTTAAAAACAGTAGTTAAATTTCCAGTTTAGCAAACTGATGTTTCTATGAGTTCTCAGACTACTTTGAAGATATAGGCACATTTCTATTATATTATAGGCACTAAAAAATTAATCAAAAGTTTTCTAAAATTGTGATAAGAAAACAAGGGCTTCATTGGTTCATGGTGTTTCATTAAGTGGGAAAGTAGTGATAGCATTTTCATGGTGAAATGGCAGGTATTCAATAGTACTTGTGATTTCTGAGTCCAATTTTTAAAAATTGCTTATAGATCTTCTAAGTGAAATTATTTCTTTTAATGACCTTTTTTTTTCTGACTTGAATGCACAAATCCACATTTGATACTACATTTTACAACTCTCTAGTGATTTTTCCACATCTATTCATTCCTCCAAAAGCATTTCATACATGGAGTTGTATTGGGACTTCTAATGCATTGCTGATTTTATTAATGAGAAAGAGGCTGATCTGTTTTCCAGGACTGAAAGTATTACCTTTATACCATTTATACACACAATAATTTCTAGCATTCATATAAGTGAAAACAAAGCTTTCTTAAAGGCTTATAGTGGCACTTACAAAATAAAACACAAAAGAAAAAATAGATCTGGAGACAAGAAAGTTCACTTTGTTCACAACCCACTCTAAACCTGCTGTGTCAAATCTGAGAAATTCCCTACCCTCCGTGAGAATAAAAGAACTTTATCACGGTAAAACATCTTTAAGTGTGCAGAAGGCTACTGCTTGCCAGTAAATCTTTTATTCAGCAAATCATCCCTTCTCCAGAAATAATGTAGATTTTTACAGCAATTACAAGTTTCAAGTTTGGCCTCACATCTTTTAATGCCTTTTATTGTTTATAGCTGGAGTGCTCTAGTTTGCTGAACTTCCTTAGAGAGGATACAGCTATGTTATCTGTTTTTCTAACTTCGGAATATCTTTGCTATGCAGTATTGATGTTAACTCTTTGCACTGACGTTTAATTTTTCAATCCCTCTCTACATTAAACATCTTAAAATACCTTATGTTACGTTGTAGTCTTCCGTTAAAACCGTGACCAGCACCATGGAGGTTTATTGCCATATTTTTCCATATTTACTTTTGAATGGCACTTTTTAATTTCCTTTCAAATTGGCATTTCATTAAATAAGTTTCTAGACTTTTAAGAGATCAACATGCCTGAAAAAATTGTCATGAGTAATTTCTTATAGTTTGCTGATGGAAAAAAAAAATAAGGCGAACTTAAAAATTAAATCCATGTAGCAAATGGAGTAGTAAAGACAAATTAAAGTATAATCATGGATGAGTCAAGTTATACTCAGATCTTCATTAAAATATAATTTGCGGGATAACCTCCAGGTGCCTCACCAGTTACAGTAGCATCTAGGGACTGAGCTATTCAATAATAATACTTATTCGAGTTGTCCTATATGATTAAGGGTGAACAAATTGCTGTGATATCTTGCCTAGTCTTTCCTAGAGACAAAGTTTGCCTTTTAGCTTGACCCCAAGATCTCTATTAACTCTAAAAGAAGTTGTGAATACACATCAGAGGGAAGAATTTATTTTCAAATGGAATAAAGAGAACATGAAAATATTAAGTATTACGTGACTGCCACCTTTTAGGTAAACACATATGTGATGATTAAAAACATCACACTGATTTGGCTAAACCTTGTCATCCCAGGCTCTGTGCCTAAATATTGATGAAATTCGATATGATGTTTACTTCTTCTTATTCTGCTAAAAGAAAAATGGCAAAAATTTCAAGGGATAACTTCAGTGGTCAAGGATTTATTATGTATGTCACACAGATACCGTGAGTCATGAAGAATTTTTTCAGCAGATTAGAAAATAACAGCTTTTATTTTCTGTATATTGTTGTTAATAGAGCTAACATTTTAAAGCGTCTTCTGCATGTCAGTCACTCCTTTAATTTTGTTATACACAATTAATTAATTGTCACAACAACCATCTAAAGTAGGTACTATTGCTTTTGCTCTTTTATGACTAGGAAGCTAAAGCACATAAAGAAGTAATGTAAATTTCCCAAGGGTGTACAAGAAGTAGGTGGTGGATGTGGAATTTGAGCTCAGATAATATGGCCTCAGAGCTCTTGTTCTTAACCACTAAACCACCTCCCTAAATCAAGAAAATGTGTCACAGTAAAGCTATTTTCTTGATTGTAGTATCCGCTGAAATAGCTCAGGTGCATTATTTCCCAATTCAGATGTCTGGTCCTTTGGAAATTAATTGGCTACTACACCAAACTACTTGTAATTCTCCAAATATGTTTAACGAAGATAATATTTTTGAAATATTTTCCAATATATTTTTCCTTCATAGCAATCTAACAATTTTTTCCCCTTAAGTCTTTTCTCCCTTTAAGGCAAAGGTAGGCGAACATAAAGAAAATGATGATAAAAATAATACAAAAGAAATTTTTCTCTCACAGAAAGAGTATAGAGAAAACTTCTCTTCATAAAGTTGGAGAGAGAGAGAGAGAGAGAGGGAGAGGAGAGTTATCAGGGCATTTAATTAGCAATTAATAGCTTTTGACCCATCTGCCAACTTAAGTAAAGCCGGTTAAACAAAGAGAATGGTTCGGGGCAATTCCAAAGCTGGTTCCTCTGGACTTCTAGACCACAGAATGAGAAAATTCCAAACCTGTGATTGAGTTCCTGTACCAATATGTGGACCTGAATCAGAATAGTAATTGTGTAAAATAAGGGACAGGAGTCTAAGAGAGCTTGACATCCTTTTCTGACTTATTTCTCATGGCCTCCAGGTATCATGGGAGATTTAAGAGTTGCCATGAGATGTTACAAAGTCTGAGAGGAGCAAGAGTGTCAGCTAAGAGGAAGCCACTATGTGGGGTGAGTGAGTCTGCAGCAAAGGCTCTGAGGTGGACCCTCCATGACTATTGGCCAAATGAACACAGAGATGACTTTTGGGAGGCTGAGCATAGAGGGAAATGTTGCATTCTCCAGGAAGTCCTATTCAAGGCCATAGACTTTTCACAAGATATGGCATCTGGATGACACCCAGAGACCAGTCAAGAAAGTGGTAGATAGCTCAAGTGGAGATCAGTAAGAACCTGCAGAGATGTCCACACAGAGACACAGTACCCCTTCTCTTCCACACATAAATTATATGAGCATTTCCTGTGTCATCTGAGAGTTACCAGAGGAGAAACAAGGAGACAGAGAAGGGTGAAGAAATCTTGAAATATAACATGTTTCTCAAAAGAGACCCAGTATATCTGAGGGCAAAGGAGTGGTGTAAACCTCAAATAATCATTTATTGGCATTCTTTCTAGAGTGGTGTAAACCTCAAATAATCATTTATTGTTATTCTTTCTTATCAGTGGAAATGGTGGTGGGGGAAGGAGGTTTCCAGGACAAGAAGAAATTTATTAAAGAAATTCCTAAAAGTTATGTTATTATGTGTCTATTATACTTGTTGTGCATAAATTTCCATATGTTGCAACATATGCTTTGGTATTCCCCATACGTTGCACATATTGAGGCCTGTTTCTTAGTTGCCCATCCTCTCCCGTTATTATCACCACCACCACCACCACCACCACCACCACCACCACCACCATCTCTCTCACTCTTTCTTTTTCTTAATTTGATTCATATTTTGAGATCTAGTTCAAGTGATTCTTTGCTTCATGCAAGCCTTCTCAAAGCATAGTTATGTATTCCTAAATTAAGATCCCACAGTACCCTGAGTGTTCCTTTATCTTATGTTCTATTAATGTTCGTATCTGTTTTTAACTACTAGACTATGAGTGTAAAGGAAGAAACCATGTATTTTTTTGTGTTGCTAACAGAAATACCTGGCATTGATTGGTTTACAAAGAAATAGGGAGTTATTAATTCATCATTCTGGTGGCTGGAAAGTCCAAAGACATAGGCCTGGCATCACGCTTATCTCAACGAAGGTCATAGAAGTACAAAGGAGGATGGTGTAGAGACTGTGTTGCTTCACTCCCACATATTCAACTGCAGTGTGAGTTCTGGACCCAGTGGTTTGTGTATGCATATCCAACATCTTGGGAGGAGAATAGAGGAGAAGGGATTGTAGTATGGCCATCCCCTCTGGGGGATGATTTATCGCTTTCTGTCTCTCTCTCTCTCTCTGGTAAGCACACATGCCATATAGCAAAAATCTCTTTCTCTTGTGAGAACTAACCCTTTCTCATGAGAACTGGAACTTACTGAGTCTTGTGAGACATTGTTAATCTATTCATGAGATTGTTGCCGCCATGACATAATCATTACTATCCAGTTGCCATTCATTAGGCTCACTGCTTTCCAACACTAAATTCCAGAACATTAAGCTGTGGGAAACAAACCATCTTCCAAATCATAATGCCATGTCTAATGTATCTCTGTATCTCTACTCACTGGATCAATATACTATAACAAATAGAGGTGATGAATTAGAATTTTCAAATGTACTATTCTTAAATAAAACTCTTTTGTCATAATAATAATTACATTTAATATTTAAAAAGAACTTTGAAAATGTCTTTCGAGAATCCCCATTTTTCACCATTAACAAAAATTAAGTAAAAATGGATCAAAGATCTGAACCTAAGACCTCAAACTATAAAACTACTGGTGGAAAACACTGAGGAAACTCTGGGAGACATTGGGGTAGGCAAAAACTTCTTAAATAAGATTCCCAAAACACAGGAAATAGTCCCCAAACTAGACAAATGGGATTGAATCAGATTATGCAATTTGCATAGCAAAGGACACAATAATTAGTGTGAATCGACAACCCTTGGAATGGGAGAATATTTTTTAAACTATGGCTCAGATAAAGGATGGAAAATCAGAATTCACAGGGAACTCAAGCGGCGTACCTGAAAAAAAAAAAAAAGCCAATTTAAGGATGGGTAAATGAGCTGAACAAAAAAACTCTCTAAGAAAGACATACAAATAGCCAAAAAACATATGAGGAAATGCTCAACATCCTTCATCATAAGGGAATTGCATATTAAAACCATAATGAGATACCACCTAACCCTTGTCAGAATGGCAAAGACTAAAAATACAAACAAAAAATGATAAGTGTTGATTGGCTTGTGGTGAAAGGGGAACTCTCCTACACTGTTGGTGGGAATTTAAATTGATACAGCCAATGTGGAAAGCAATATGGAGGTTCCTCAAATACCAACTAATATAACTACCATGTAATCCAGCAATCCCAGTCCTGGGTATTTACTCAAAGGACAGGAGAACGCTCAATCGAAAAAGCACTTGCACATCAATGTGTATTGTGGCCTTATTCATGATTGCTAAGACATGAAACCAATCCAAATGTCTATGAACAGATGAATGGATTGCAAAAGTGTGTTACATATACTCTATGGAATACTATTCAGCCATAAAAAAACCACAAGACCCTAGCATTTGATAGAAAATAGTAGAATACGGATGATTTATTGTGGAGTGAAGTGAGCCAGGCTATGAAAGAGAGATATTGTATGTCTCTATTTTATATTTAAAAATTGTCTGCACTCTATGGTAGAGCTTAAAAGATTGGAGGACATAAAAGCAGTGAAAATAGTTATGGACTCTAGAGACATTGTGGAGGGAGGGTAGGAGAAGATAAGAGTACAGGGAAGGAAATCAGAGAAAAAAATAGAGAGGCAAGACATTTGAAAGACACAGAAATGGCTTGTTGCCTGTTGATAGCATGTATAGTATTCTCAACTGGACTGGTCTCAGGTGTATTTCATGTTGGGTAAATTCTCTTTACAGCCAAATGATGTATAGTGATAAAATGTTTTTAAAAGGTAAAATAATAATAATTAAAAAAAGAAAAACAAAAATACTGAATGTGCACAAAGTAATGTTCAATGATGAAAATTATGTTTCTATCCTTGATTTATTACACTCTGAATGCATGCTTGGAAAACCCACAGTGTACCCACAAACAGTACATGAATAATTATATGTACATAAAAAATTATAGTAAAAGTTAAATAATGAAAGAAAGAAAGAAAAAGAAAGAAATATAGAAAAAGAAAAAGAAAAAGAAAGAAAGTGTCCTTGGAGGGACCAGTAGATGGCATAATGGTTATGTTACTGGACTTACACATAGTTGACTGACTGGTTTGAGTCTTGGACCTGGCGGCTTAAAACTAATGCTGGGCCCATGTACATGTGTGTTCCAAATCCTGAGAGAAGACTGGAGAAGTCAGAATTGCGTGGCCATCCCCACGGGGTGGGGGGGTGATATTTCACTTTCTGTTTCTCTGTCCCTCTGTCTCTCAGGCAACTGCATGCTCCCTGTAGTAAAAATTTCTCTTGAAAAAAAAAAAAAGTGTCCTTGGAATATTTATTTGGACCACTAGACTCTCACTGTATTAAAACTCTTCAGGTTAGGTAGCATTGCTGAACCCGATTTTATTGTGTGACATTAGAGACGGCTGAAGAAAAGGAACACTGAGTATCAATCTAACCTTTAAACGGAAGGAGGAAACGGAAATTCAACTCCTAAGATCATCTAGCAAAAGAAATGATACTACCCTATTGTCCTCATGAATCATCCTCCTGGCCTCAGGAGAGGTGGCTGTCTCTTCCTTTGCTTCTCTGTCCCAAACATGATTCACTTCCTAATTCCTGGCCACTCCCTCTCCCACCAAAATAACTGAGAGAAAGGGAAATTCCTACCTCACATCTCGTACTTAGAATCCAGTGGTGGTAAATGCATTAACAGATATTTTTTTTGTATTAGGAACTTGCTATCCTTAAGATCCCAATCTCTCGTTGTAAGACAATAAATGTGGCAATCAAACTCTTTAGTGTTTACTTAACAAACCCTTGAGTAATTAAAGTACAATTATACCTTTTTTAGAGACTAAAAATTTGAAGTGGAGGTAGATATTTTTGGTAGATGAGTATTTGGCTTGAATATTGAGCCTGAAATGCTGTTGAAAAAATTATCAAGCTTTAATAAACTTTACGCATGACTTGATTGCCATGGTACATCCAAAGAAAACAAATATAGTTCCTAATTAATTCACCTTAGAATAGCAACTATTTGTTTAAAATAAGCAGTTTAGTGAAAATTATAGATAATTATTTGTAGAAGTTGTAGTGTGTGGCTTTGTTAAAATTTCAACTGTCATAAAAGACTTCATTTTTAAAAAAATTTATTTTCCTGGATTCTGTACTATATTTGGACATTTTCTAAAACAACATTCTGGCGGTTTATTTTTATGTTATTCTGTGATTTTTATTGAAAGCCATTTTCAAAGGAAAAAGTCACCCAATGTGAAAATTTTAATTTTTTAACTTTTTACTCATATGCTTTCTCTTGTACATCTCTTGAGCCCAGTTTTTCATCCCTGGGTATTTTCATGTTTTTAATCCCTGGGTATTTTCACGTTTACTTGTGGCCACAATCCCTCTAAAATTAGATTAAGCACTTTATGTAAATTTTGGTGTTTAGTTACTTATATCATCTTCAATTTGCCAGCTAGTCAATTATGTCATGTATCAAATAAATACCTTCCACTAGGAAATACAAAGATGTATATTTTTTCTCATCAGAGAGGGATCTAGTTTAAGACACGAAACACTCATGCACTCACAAGCAAACACGCAACTATAATACAAAGAATTACATGTGTCAGTTGAATGTAGTGTGAAAGGACTGGATGAAATTAACTCTAAATTATTTTTAGCTTTATACTCCTGGAATTGTGTCACTGAATTTATAAACAAGGAATACTCTAGCTATTCTTTGTAAAGAGTGGTCATTCTGGACAATGTTCATTTAAGAAGCCCGTATTTTCAATATTGGGTTAAAGAGGTTATTTGAGCTAACACCTCACAGCTTATAGGAGACTTTAGTTTTCTATTTTATAGCTTTAGTTGAGTAGAGAAAATTTCTTAACCTTCAGATAATAACATTCAGATAAATAAAAAAGCAATACAGATAAAGAGTTCGTCAGGAGGGAAGCTTTGAAAGAATGTGTAGCAGTAAGAATGCATGTGCATGGTGGCAGGATGGACAGCATAGCTGGAGATATCTGGAATCAGAGAGAAAGCTTCTAAAAGCAGTTGAAATAAGCCTGAAGGAAAGATGGAACCAAAGTATGAAAAACCTTGAACATAGACTAAGAAGTTTGCATTGTACCTGATGGACTGACATCTCTAGAATTGTGAGCCTGCATTGCAAACTGGGCAGTCTGGTATTTTGAGTATATTTTCATGAAAGAAATTGCAAAAGCATCAAATATTTTGATAAAAGGAACATTCTGTCAGAATGCCACAAGGATCAAGGGAAGAGTTAGGAATTTGCCTCAGTCTTTGGTATTTCAATCTGTGTGGTTTCAATCCCGCTCCCTGTAATGAATAGGCTGTGGCAGTGAAGAGAAACATGGTGAAAGCTTCTAATCATTCATATTCTCTTTAATCTGGGCCATTTGAAGTGCAAGTAAAGGGCTGGTGTGGCAGCCCTCTGTGCATTTCAAATGCATGAATTACTACATCGGAGAGGAGGAAACCGGCAAAGGACATGGACATGTGGTTTCCTGGCAAAGGTCTGTGATCTTGGAAAACTCACCTCTAGGCAGTGTGGATCCATTGAAGGTTTTGAGTGGGGGATGGACATGATCAAAGTTGTTTCATCTGACTTTTAAAGACTGAAATATCAGAAGTGCATAAATCAGTAGAGAAACCCTTGTAGAAGTCTAAGTAAGAGGATAAAGGCCTGGACAATGGAATGACGCAATGGGACTAGAAAGGAAGAAACCAATATAAACAACCTTATAAAAACATTTTGTTATTGGCAAACTAAGTTCAGCTGCTTTGATTCATAGTCAATGAAACAAGAGGTAGAGGCTGGAAAAGAAAGGAGTTTATTTCTCCAGCCAGGTTACAGGGAGGCAGGCAGAATGGTTACACTGCTGGAATCACATGTAGTGGACCACGGTTCAAGTTCCAGACTTAACAGCTTAAAACTCATGTCGGGCGGGTATGCATGCATGCCAAAAATCTCAAGAGGACAATGGAGGATAAGGGATTGTGGCAGTCACCCCCCTGGTAAGGGAGGCACTACCAAATTGTCTCAGAAAAACTCGGCATGTGCTCAGTATTTATAGATACAAGCAATAAGCATGTGCAAATCATTCCTCACTATAAAATCCATTTCTTTCTTTCAAGAAAATATCCTGATTCTGTTTTTTCTTCAAATTCTCCTTCCTGGTTTCTTATCTGACCATTCCCTATTATTCAGCAATTGGTCATATCATTCTTGTCAGAGGCCTTTCATTTATTTATTTATTTATTTATTTTTAGTGAGTTTCTTTGTTATAGGGCTCATGTGCTTACTGGAGAGACAGACAGAAAGCAAGAAATTGCCTCCCTTCCCAGTGGGTGGGGGGGTTACCATGCCACAATCCCTTCTCCTCCATTCTCCTCTTGAGATATTTGGCATGCATGCATACACAACCGGCATGAATTTTAAGCTGCTGAGTCTAGAACTTGACCTGCGGTGGACTCCATGTGATTCCAGCAGTGTAACTATTCTGTCACCTACTGGCCCCAAGGCCTTTCTTAATTTCAGAAAGTCTACTGTCCTTCTAGACCTCAAGCTGGCCTGTTCCAAACGGACTTGGCTAGTTAGAGGCATCATTATTCAATGGAACTGATCTATACTTTGAGCAAAACTGACCTGGTATGTTTGAAGCTTAAGTCCAATACTTACTAGTTCTAAAGCTTTTTGCAAGTCACTTAACATTCCTGACCCACATTTTCCTCATCTGTTAAAAAGATAAGGAAATCTTGAAATGTTGAGTATTTATTTTAAAATATTGTGAGCATTAAAGAGGATAAACAGATTCTTTATCTCCTGGAGTTGGGAGACAGTTTATATTCTGGGAACTGAGAGAATTACAGAAACTTTGAAATGACTAAGGAGTCAAAACATTAAGTTTCTTCAAATATATTTGTCCTATTGAATGATGGTTTTCTTCATTTATTTTTATGCAACAGCTACCACTACTAGACACAAATAACTATATTTTTGAATGTGACTCTGGTAGACATCTCCAAAATAAGCCTAGAAAAACAAACCAAATGGAAATTGTTGACTAGACTCCATGGTAAAGAGGACTAGTTAAATCAGGCTTCTAATTTTAGTGTAAATTCCATCAGGTTCTTTTGTATCTTACTCAGATACTGAATGTTTCATGTGAGCTTAGCTAAACATATTGTGTTTCTATGTAGCACTTTATTAAATGACCTGCAGTAACTCCCACTGAAGTGCAAATACTCTCAGAGCTGATCATTAGATTCATATAGGAAATATAGTTCAAAAAACAGTTATATGACTGTTGCATCTAAAAATGAACGAGTTATAGAAAACTATAATTGTACAGATAAGAAAGTAAGCTCGAGTATAGACATAACTTTCTTGGTTCAGAAATCAAGATGGCTTTCAGAAAATAAGTTAATCTGTGGCATCATTTATGATTTTGCACACAGCTATCTAAGAAAAAAATATTTTTGAAGAATGCCATTGTGTAGAATTTTAGTCTTTTTATTTTGAGGACTAATGGGAATTTCTCTATCACTTCTTTTAAGATATTTTATTGTGTGTAGTGAATTTTGTTAGAAGAGCAAGTTCTGAAAAGCTCTGACAGCCTCTTCAGCAAAAGATCCAGGATTGTCAGCCATTGATGCAAAGACCTGAATCTGCTTTGACACCCCGAAATAGGCTTCTGGCAATGTTATGTCTTTCTTTTAGATGTTTGGATAAATCACACAGCTCAGAAACTGCATCATACATTATGCCTAAGTCATAAACAAATGCTGCTGAGGTAAGGGTATTCCTTAGTCCACTGTACTTCACTCAGTGTTTTGAAACTGTGGATGTGTCACTTGAACACATCAGTAAACGTTTCTTCAGGGTCTGAATATGCATTCCAAATGGTTTTTATAGCTCTTTTATTGAAGTCACCTGGAAGAACCCAGCACTACTAATGTTAAGCAGCCATATTTTGCTACCAATAAAATAGCAATGTAAACCACTTGTGAAAAAGAAGTATCTCTGGGAAAAAAAAAAGTCATCACACAATTATGAAGTTTAGTTGGGCTATATGTGGTAGGCAGAGTAACAGTCCCTCCCCAAATATACCCACATCTTTCTCCCTATAACCTATGAATCTGTTAGGTTATGTGGCAAAGAGGATTTGAGGTAACAGATGAAATTTATGCTGCTAACCAGCTAATCATAAAATAAGATTATTCCACATTATTCAGGAGAGTTCAATGTAATCATATAGTCCTAAAATGTGGCAAAGGAGACACAAATGTTAGTGTCAGGGTGATGTATTGTGAAAAAGACTCATGGGTTGTTGTTGGCTTTGATAACATAAGGGGAGCATGAGCAAAGGAAATCAGGCAGCATCTAGAAACTGGAAAAGATAAATGAACCAGCAAGGAGCACAGCCTCATTGACATCTTGGTTTTAGCCCAGCGAGGCCCATTTTAGATGTCTGACCAGCAGACCTATAAGAAAATCAATATGCATTTTATATATTTATTTGGAGCTTTTTTCCTCAGGGCATATGGGCTCTCTGGAGAGAGAGAGACAGAGACAGTGAGAGGGAAAGTGAGAAATGATCCCCCCAAAGGAGGATGGCTACACCACAATCCCGTCTCCTCAATTTTCCTCTCTGGATGTTGGGCACAGACACATATGTGCCCTGCATGAGTTTCAACCACAGTTGGAGTCCAGTGACATAATCACTGTGCAATCTGCTGGCCTCAGTATGTGTTGCTTAATACACTAAATTTGTGGTAAATACGATTATAAACTAAGATTTCTACATGTTTGAAAAATAATGGAACATCTGAAGTTTTTCAAATTTTAATTTTAATACTTAAAATTTTTCAAATTTTTTTGTTAACTTTATACGAGCTTTGCATTTAAAATATAACTTAAATAAGATATAACATTTACAATTTTTCCTTTTTATAACTTTATGTTTCTGTTGTTTAAAAATATACAAGTTCTATCTTTTGCAGAAAACACTTTTGGATTAGTTCTATCCAATTTCACCTCTGGTTTGGTTCCAGAGAAATATATCAGTAATTATAATAGTTGACAACATACTCATATTTGGATGCTTTTAATTAGTGAGCCACATTCATAAGAAAAGGATTAGGATTTTTTTTTTTGAGAGTTTTTTTTTTTTTTTTTTTTGCTATGGGATGCATGCACTCGCCAGCCAGACAAAGAGAAACAGAGACAGAAAGCGAGAAATCACCCCCTGGAGGAATAGTCACGCCGCAATCCCTTCTCCTCCGTTCTCCTCTCGGGATCTTGGGTATGCACGCACATGCACCTGGCATGAGTTTTAAGCCGCTTAGTCTGGGATTCGAACCGCGGTCGACTACATGGGAGTCCAGTGACATAGCCATTACGCTAACTGCTGGTCCCATGAGAAAAGAATTCTTAGCAAGTGAAACAAGAGGGTTATATTCTTTATATACCATCACTGCCAGTAAGAAAAAAGTAACTTTTAGAAACTTTCTACAAAAGTTATCTTGGTATTGTGTTTTATTTATGGGTTGTTTTAATTAAGTAGTTGAAAATCTATTTGGTTTCTTGTTTCAGTATGCTCCTCTGTTCTATAAATTATAACCTTGTCTATAAAATTTTCTGAATAATGGAGAGCCTATGAAAGAAATTTTCTGAAAATGGGAGATACAGTCATCAAGTAATTTAATCAGAAAGGTGTCAGGCAACAGCAGAGATTGTCAGAAATTTCAAAGTCATGTGGAAGAAAATAGTAAGGCAGAAAAAGATTTGGGATAATGAGAAATGCAATGATGTGAAAGTAAACAATTAAAAATGTTTGACTTTTGTGAAATCAGTCAAATACATCTTTCCATTTGTCTTTATGTGCCTGTGCATGTACTATTCCACCCTCTACATATGATTTTTGTGCTTTACATGTACTGTAAAAAGATCACTTGGGCTTATGATGAACTTTGAATATTGGCTAAGATTTGCAATATACAGAACAAATGGGAATGACATTTCAGGTAGAAGGAATAGCAGGAAGAAAGATGAGAAGGTCATTATGTAACAAGTGCAGTCTGATCCTAAAAAAGCACTTCTTTCTCAGCATTAAGGAGAAAAATTGGGAGTCAGGTTGCAAAGTGGGTAAGAATGTAGATTTTTGGAGTCAAAGAAAGATGATTTCTGGATCCACATTTAATAGTTATATAATCTTGGATAACTTCTTTATGTTCTCCAAGTGTTAGTTTTCTTACCTGAAAAAACATGTACAACTATTACATATAAATTAGAAATTACAATAAAAATGGAGATAATAAAATTTAAATTATGTAATATGAGTAAAACAGCAAAATGGTCTACAGTAAACATCAAATAGTAAGAATAAGAATAGACTATATACATATATATGTGGTGTACATATATATATATATAAATGTCTAGAATTCTCTAGTTTTCTGAGTAGTCAAATCACACACACACACACACACACACACACACACACACAACCTGGAGCAACCTGAGTGTGAGTCTCCTCACACCCTTTTTTTCTTCTCGATTTCCTTTATCACTTAAAATTTTGCAAAGCATTACTGCTCATCAAGTGAAAGTTCTGGATACTTTTTTGCTAAATCCTCTGACTTTATTTATATGAATGCTTCTTCTCATTTCTCCTGGTGGCTTCTGCTGATGGGGTCCATTGTTTTCGTAGGTGATAGTCAGTTGAACCTTCCCCATCTACATTTGAACATCCACCCCGAGAACACATCCAGTTGTCCTTTCGGTCCTGCTGGAAGACTAAGCCCCCAGCCCACCCCCCAAGTAGAGAATTGTGCTGGATCATGAGCTCCTTGACTAGCCCCCAACCCTTTCCTCCTCCTTGACCTTCACCTACTTTCAGGAGGAGAAGGAGATGGTGTATACTCTTTCTATGCTTTCTGAAGTACTGGGCGGGGTAAAGAAAACCTGACTTTGTTCTTTGTTTCCACACATGCTACACCACAGCTACTTCTTATGTCATGGCGTGACACCTTCTCTAAGTCCAGACACTACACAGATACCTCTGTCTGTGGTGATTACTCCCTCCAAGTTAGCAGGGGCGTGGTCCCCCTCTCCCAGGGCTCTTAGTGATTACAACACCAGAATGGAGCAGCAGATATTTTAGCCCAGAAATATCCAAAGAATTCCCTCCCACTTTTGAGAGAGGTTTTTTTTTTTTTTTTTTTTTTTTTTTTTTTTTTTTGCTATAGGGTGTGTGTACTTGCCAGGAAGACAAAGAGAGACAGAAAGCAAGAAATCATCCCTCCGGGGTGTGTGTGGGGGGGGGGGGCCACGCTACAGTCTCTTCTCTTCCATTCTCCTCTTGGGATCTTGGGCACACATGCCCAAGTGCCCCGCGTGAGTTTAAGCTGCCCAGTTCGGGACTCGAACTGTGGTTGACTTTGTGGGAATCCAGCAACGTAACCATTATGCCATCTCCTGGTCCCAAGAGTTTCCACTTTTGTACAAAAAAACCCTCATCTCTAAGATTTTCTTCAAGTCCTCTCCAGTATGACTTGTGGGTGGTCACTCCACCATTTTCTCCAAGAGGAAGGAATATAAAAAGCTTCTTACCTCAAACTCTATTCTTTCTTTTTTGCATCACAGCATATAACTAATTCCTCATTTTCAGTCCAGTCATGTAGCCAGTGAAATTGAGTTGGTTGGCTGTTGGTCCTGGTAGGACCTCTTCCTTAGGCTTGGTTAATTGGTGGAAGAAAGTAGGATTTTGAGTACCTTATCCAATTTGTACTTTGGGGGAGAAGGGCTGATTCTAGAACATGTGAAAAAATTCTGCTCAATATTCTAGTTAAATATTGTCAGGTGGCCAGCCAGCCTCTTGCGGCCTCCCCAGGTGGAGATGCTCTGGCTGGGTTGACTGCTGAGGTAGTTGAAGGAAGGACCAAGAGCTCAGGCCTGTGTTTGACTCCCTTGTGGACCCAATATACCTAAGAAAGCTGGTGTGGGGAACAAGGGTAAAAGCCAGAATAAGGAACTAGAGAGACCACCTGCTCCCTTAGCTCCTGTGGCAGTTGATCCTCAAGGCTGTGTCACCATATCAGTCCATGTGAAACCTGGCTCCAAACAAAATATGGTAACAGATCTGACAACTGAAAGCTGTAAAAATCTCTATGGCATCCTCTATCAGGAGAGACTAACGCTGAGCTCTGATACCTTTCCAGGGTCCTAGAACTCTGGAAGACTGATGTGCTTTAGGAAAAGGCTGATACATCTCATGAAAAGGTGGTAAAGTTTTTGGCTTCTACAACTCTAGAAGAGGTCTTAGATAAATTAAAAACAGGATGCCAATAAATAAATAAATAAAGCAAGAAATGAAAACTAGATCCTCGAGAAACTTTTTTTTATTGCTGTTAAATAGGATAATATATTTAAATGCATAGAACTACCTGGGAGAAAATATATGAGAATGTATTGAAATAAGAATAAGATTAAAAAAAAAAAAGGCACACATTTAAAAAGTACACTATGTTGAATAAGGCTCTAAAGTCCCTGATCTCAAAAGCCTGGAACATGTTTCTCTGAATTCACAGCATTACAAAATAACAGAGCTGGAAAGGATATTCAAGATGACCTGAGTTAACCTCTTTCCTTCTGTGATGGTGCTTCTGACATCAAGAAGATGAAAGAATTATTCAAGATCACACTGTGTAGGATGGCAACTAGAACCCTGGTCCCTTGACTCTTAGTTTAATGCAATTTACCCTGATTGTAAATTAAAATGACAGTATTTCCACACCATTTCTGAGATTCTAAGGATTGCCTTCTGATCTAGTTTTACGAGTGACAGAGGAAAAGGAAAATGTCTCATACCTCTTTGTAACCTTACCTTGTATTTCTGATGTTTATCTAAATGCAGAAATATTTAAAAATATCTCTTAAACACTGTATAGAGCATTTTTCTTAAAGACTAATAAGGACTTATAATTTAATGTTAATTAGAATTTCTAAGCAGTTACTGAATTTTCTTCCTTCCCAATGGTAACTCGCAATAATCAAATCCAGGAGTTCCTCTGAATCTCTTAAGATTCTTAAAAGAGTAAGAAGACCTGGAAGCTATTTTCAGTATTTCTAAAAGCCCATCAGAAATCACACCTATTTTAAAGCTTCAAAAGATGAGAAGTATATTTTTACATACTCAGGGCAAGTTATAGTGATTAAATAAGGCAAATGACATGATTTTCTGGCTGATCAGAAGAGCTGATTTGCAGTTGTGCGCTTCAACTAAGGAGGATACGTGAGAAACATGTACTGACGGACAAAATAATTTTAAACGCAAACTCCCAAATAAATAAATAAATAAATAAATAAATATTATTCAACTCTACCCCATGAGGTAGATATGATTGGTGCCCCAGTTTTAGAGATTAGGAAACTGGGAATTTCTTGAAGATGAACCTAACTCATGTTACATTGTTGGTAATAGCTTTGCTAGGATTGGGAATCATGTTTGTCATTCTCTGAAATCAACTTTCACATTTTACACTATGGCATTTTATTTCAACCAGTTAACCTATTTGGTCTCTATAACTATTTTTTTTAAGCGCAAATCTATAGAATTGAAAAATTATATTCAATAGGTCTATGATTTAATCAGACACTCTTGGTTAAAATACAAGATATAAATCTTAAATTATTAGTATTATACAAGTAAACAAGCACCATCTGATAGATTTCCACTTATATATTATTTATAGACTCAATTTTAAAGAGAGTGGCAATGCCCATAAAATAGAGAAAGCAAATAACTGTGTGTAGAGAGTGAATCTGCCTCTCTATATTTGATAAGTAGGGATGTGTTGTTACTATCTATCACTGAATTCTTTGGTTTTTAGAAAGAAAAGCGATCATCTTATTACAAATTCTTGGAAATAAACATCTACTTAAAAAATAATTTCTTCAGTTGGTCCCATACTTGGCATTTCTCTGCTGAAAAAAAGAAAAAAAGAGATAGGATTAGTAAAATCAGGGAAAGAAACAGTGTCATTTAGATGGTAGCAACATTATATAAGCATTTGTTATTGAACAAAAATGAGTTCAGTAAGACTTTATATAAGACATTTAGCAATATTTTATGATTTGTTTACTCTGGCTTTTTATTGTATTTTTCTATCAGACAAATGATCCAGTTACTTCAAAGTTCCCGGTATTTGGATGTAAAGGAGTAGTTTTGGTGGAGAATCTCACTCCACAAGCGTTAATGAACGTGTTACTCCTACACAAGGCTGCCAGTCAGTGTTAGGGCAGTTTGCCTTTGACTCAAGTACCATGTGATTGACGACACCCTCAGAGTTCACGTGATGAACTCAAGAATTGAGTATTGTCACCGTGACAGCAATAACATCTCTTTGCAAATAATGAATTTATAATCAGTGGAGATGTGGGTAGGTAGTAATTAGTTAACTAGGGGGATGGACAGGAGGCAGACAGGTAGACAGGTATGTAGGTAGAAAATTACTTTGGGAGCATCTTTATACTGAGTCCAGATGTATTTGCAGCATCTAATGAAGAACCATTAAACCAATAAATGTTGGGCATCCTTGATGAGTGCAAAGGAATTTGACCTTCAACAAGCTTCTGAAGGTGGGAGGTACTGCGTAAACATAGAGAAAGTTAAATAATGAAGTAATTGCTTATCATTTTAAGACAAAAATTGGACGTCAGTCACAGGAATGCATGCAAACACATATGCTGAAATTCATTTAAATCTATGATATCTGTTATTTCCATCTATCATCTATCTATATCTGTATCTAACTATCTATCTCTATCTGTCTCTGTATCTATCTATCTATCTATCTATCTATCTATCTATCTATCTATCATCTATCTATCTATCTGTATCTATCTGTCTTTCTAATCTTTCTTTTTATTTCATTGTGGAAACAAACCTTGTGCGGACAATAGTTTGGAGGTTTAGTTTTCTCTCTTGATAGTTGAATAATTCTCTCTTGAAAAGGAGCCCTTACTTTCAGTAAGATTTATCAGGTTAAAAAAAGGTTTTGATTTAATATTTGAATACGGAGTTAACCTCCTGCTGTGCTTTAAGCATTTGAAAACCTGCTGCAAAGTGGCATTTCAAAGACAGCTTAATATTGAATTCAGTTTGCAATATTCATATCTAATTGTTATAGGATGAGTTGTTCTGTTAATAAGTAGCAGAATAACAATGTTATTATGTGTGCCTTTCACAGGCATTTTTAGACCTTTGTCAAAGGACACTGCTCTGGAAAATGTACTGAGAAACAGTTATACAAGAATAAACTTAAACAGTTTAAATAATGTGTTCTTTCATTTTTTATTCAACAAAGATATTTTTGAATTGGTACTGTACTTCCTTATTCAAAAAATTGTCTAGCTGCAAATTCAAATATGCTGTGTTATAATAAAAAATACCAACAGAAACAATACGATACATACAGAATATGTGCTTTCTCTTCTAAAGCATGATAGGAAAAAATCTTACTGAAGCCAAAGTGTTATATAAGTTGATTTTTGAGTAGACTGTAGGTATGGATTGACGGTTTTTTTTCCTTCTAGTTCAGCTGTTCTGTATGTTCAGAATATCTTTTTACCCCCAATACAACTGAAAAATAAAAGTCTTATGCTAGAATGCTACTTTTGTCTAGGGAAGAAAAAAAGATTGTGCATACAGTCATTATTAATCATTAATAACATGACAGAAAAGTTGACTGCAGTGGGAAAAATCAAGTCAGTTTTATTATTCATTAAGACATTCCTGAAGGAGCTAACTTTCATAGAAAGAATAGACAATAGAATTATAATATTTCAGTTATGATGTGAAATATGACCATGTGCTATAAACTCCTTTGCTTTTTTATAATCTGATTTTACAATGATTTATGCAAATTTAAATGATATTATTACCATCTATCATCACCACCATTCAGACTATGTTTGATTATTTTTTGTATTATAGAAATGTTAATAATTTTTCCTTTTCAAAAAAAGAACTCATACATGAGGTTTCAAAAGGTATTAGCTATTAATATGTTCATCAAAATTATTTTAAATAATCTATGAGTATACCACACTGGTCTGGGCATAGTTGTGTTTTAGACTGCAGAATCCTTGACCATAACTTTGACTTTTCTAATAATTATTTGTCTTTAGTATTGGCACAGGTATATAATCATCTGCAATCATACTATATTCATAGTTCATGCTTATTTTGGCTTATGTTTACTGGAAAAGCACCGGAAGAAGTCATTCAGTATTGGCCTTGCAGCAAAGTGCAGTTTGTTCAGTTTATAAAATAAAGATAGTGAAATTTTAACACCTGCATGATAATAGGAACCATATATTTTAATTTTTAGGCATTTTTTTCCTATAAATAATCTTATCCCCTAGTAGAATAGGATGGTGAAGATCTTCTAATAATACCTTCCTTATGCTTTTTTAAAAATTTCTAGTATTTCTGCATTATCTTCCACTTCTCTTTCTTCATTCCTCTATTAGCAAGTCTAATAACAACTCATCCTGAGATGAAGGCCTTCAGCTGTGCCTTCTCTCCCATTTCTGTAGACCTTTCTTAGACCTTTTTACAATGAGCATGACTTTTCCTTGGTTCCTTGATTCCTTAAACCTCCTATTTTCTCTCCTTTCCTTCCAGGCTAAACTTGTTGAAAATTCACTCTATACTCACTGCTTCTAGATCCTGTGTATTTATTCCTCAGCTCACTGCAGTCTGACCTCTCTTGCATTTTCCCCATAATAATGACTTTCTTCCTTCAAACAACTATTTTTTTAAATAATTGTTTATTTAATTTTATTTGTTGTTACTATTCTTTCATTTGACCAGAGAGACAGAGAGAGAAAGAGAGGGAAAGTGAGAAAGCAAATTGCTAGGGCTGTCACTTCGAGCCATGGCTGGCCGTTTGAGGGACGTCCAGCTCTTTAACCACCACACCACTCGTCAGCCCCCCTATCAAACATTACTAAAAAGAGAAAGAACATTTTCAGCTATGCATCCAAAAATATCTTAATTCCTAAGTTGAAAAACTCAAAACACTTTTCCAGATGTCTAGAAGATGAATGCCTCTAAAGATGGGGCACCCGCAATGGCAAGAGGTGAACTTGAGGAGATATTTAGAAGATAACATTACAATATTGACTTACCCTGGGAACTGTGTAACTCCATCTGAATCTACATAACAGCCTTGAAACACAATGCAAATAATTATACTATTTTTCCCACCAGGTTATGATTAATTGAGATAATATATGGAAACGCATTTTGAAATTAAATTGCACTACATAGCATAAATTAATAATTATGGTCATACTGGGAAAATACAAGTCTTCAAAGAGTTTATGGCAATGGGCCAGCCCCATAACCTAGTGGTAGAAGGAGCTGGATCCATGTGGCTCACTGCAGTTTAATCCCACATATTTTCCCCAAATCCTGACAGGATCGAAAAATTGGAGTGAACGGGTTGTGGCATGACCATGCCCATGTCTCTTTCTCTGTCTTTGGTGAGAATACAAATCATTTTAGCCATTTAAAAAGTTTATGAAGGGAACCAGCAGTTAGCGTAATGGCTATGTCGCTGGACTCCCACGTAGTCGACTGTGGTTCACGTCCCAGACCCAGTGACTTAAAACTCACGCCGGACGCGTGTGCATGCGTGCCCAAGATCCCGAGAGGAGAATGGAGGAGAAGGGATTGCGGCGTACCATCCCCCCTGGGAGGTGATTTCTCACTTTCTGTCTCTATGTCTCTCTCTGTTTGTCTGGTGAGCGCACGCACCCTATAGCGAAAACCTCTAAAAAAAAAAAACTTTATGAAGATGTATAATCATTACAAATAAAACAAAAACTCTGCCTAGATTTAATTTTTTGGGTCCAAAATAAACTCATACTTTAATTCCGCCATCCACAAACTTTTTGAAGTCCCTTTGTATAGGTCTCTCAAATTCATTCTTCCTTTCTGTGTCCTTAACAAAATATAGGAGCAACAAGAACAAGGGACCATCTATAGAGGAAGTGAATTTTAAAGCCAGAGCACAGAACCATTGTTTTATAGCTTATATAATTAATGTAAGCCATAAATCCCAACTTTATATTAGAAGTACTACATAAGTAAACCTAACTCATATTTCTTTTTAACATACTTTCATTTCAGATAGCAAGAAAAAATAATTTCTTTTATAAGCCATGAGAATTTAATTTGAATTTGAGAATTAGTTTAGTCCTACACAGCACATGGCTTACTCATGCAGTTAGCACTTGTCTTTAAACAATATTTTGCCCCTTACTAAAGAATGAACAGATTTTGGTTAGTAAGTCATATTATGTAATTTTTACGGTATATGTTCCTTGCTAATTTCTCAATTATTCCAATAGCTTTCCCATTAGCTTCATTTTTCCCTGTCACTAATTAGCTGAAGTATCTGCTTAAGAAAAAAAAATTTTTTGAGAGATTTTTGCTATAGGGCGTGTGCGCACGCCAGACAGACAGACAGAGATAGAGAGACAGAAAGCGAGAAATGACCCCCACGGGGGATGACTATACCACAGTCCCTTCTCCTCCGTTCTCCTCTTGGTATCTTGGGCACGCACACACACGCACCCGGCATGAGTTTTAAGCCACTGGGTCCGGGACACGAACCGCGTCGACTATGTGGAAGTCCAGCGACATAGCCATTATGCTAACTGCTGGTCCCCTTAAGAAAAAATTTGTGAGATAATTCTTCTGCTCCAAAGTCTGTACCAGATTGAAATAGGAATTAGAGACATTCTTTTTCTTTCTTTTTAAAAAAATTCACTTGTTTCTTTCATGAGAGTGAGAAACAGAAAGAGGAAGAGAGAAAGAGCACCCTGAACAGGATCTCCCATTGCACCCTCTCTCTTCCACCTTCCCAAACAGTTAGGCTCATGGACTCACACGCCTGGTGGGTACAAATTCATGTGGAAATGGAAGCAACAATCACCTATGCAGATCCAGTGCTGTCTGAGCAGGGTTACTGCTGTCCCACCAAGCTGGCCCAGGATTAGAGGCATTCCTTCGCAGGGTTACCGATTCAGCGATGGCTCTTCTCTGACACAGGAGTTTTGGACAGAGTGTGTTCTCCCTCTAGAAAGCCCTTCTATGAACCCATCTTCTCTAGGGTTCCTTAACACACTCTCAGGGCAGCCTGTACTTTTCCTGCTCAGCATGTACCACATATGCAATTAATAAATAACTATTCATGGCAGTACTTATTTAACAGCTATCTTTCCTACTCCATCATAAATACCACAAGAGCAAATACTGTTTCCTCAGAACCTAGGACAGCGCCTGGCCTATAGTAGCTACTACAGGGCTTCTTGAAAGTATTTGTGAAATACGTGAATGAATGAATAAATAGATGATGTGATTGTCCAGAGAGAGCAAGTGGAGAGAGAAAAGGAGACCAACTGAAGCTCATGAATAGTTCACACAGACTGTGCTAAGGAAAAACAAAGAAGAGGTAGAGATTACTTCCATTTTATGGAAATTTCTGAGATCTCTATTAAAAATTTTAAAAACAAGTGTAATGCCATTAATGTCAAATTTAGGGTTAAGATGGCAGCAATGTGCTAAATGTGATAAAAAAAGGTCCTGGAAGAGATCTTCCCTGAACCTCTTTTTCCTACCCTCTCCTCCTACTTTATTCATCTCCGTGGTACTTATCGATTCTTTTATATGGTTGCATCCATATATCCTTCTATGCACATATTGGGGGGTATTAATTTCTTGACTATATTATTATTATACTATTATTGAAGATTTAAGATTTTGCTTAAGGTCTCTCTCCCATAATAATGTTAGTTTCAGGAGACCAAGAACTTTTATTTTCTACTTTTATTTTATTTTATGAGAGAAAGAGGGAGAGGTGTGTGTGTGGGGTGTGTGTTGAGAGAGGAAAAGATAGGGAAACAGAGCTAGGTATTTTTTTTTTTGAGAGATTTTTGCTCTGGGGTGCGTGCCCTTGCCAGAGAGAGAGAGACAGAGACAGAAAGTGAGAAATTGCCACCTGGGGAGGGTGGCCATGCAACAATCCCTTCTCCTCTATTCTCTCCTCTCGGGATTTTGGCCATGCATGCACACATGCCCAGAGCAAAGTTGCCAGGTCCAGGACTCAAACCATGGTCAACTACTTTGGAGTCTAGCAATGTAACCATTATGCCAACAGCATGGTCCCCAGAGATGGGTACTTTTGACAGGGTATTTCTGTGTCACAGTTCTGCAGCAGCTTCCCAGTTAGCTAGGATCACAGGCACATGCAACTGTGCATGGTGTGTTCATGCTGGTCCAGGAACAGACCTAGGTCTCTTATTCAGCCTGAAGCCTTCCAAGCAGTCAATATCCATGCACCTCCATGGCCAACTAGACTATTTGGATTTTCTTTCACCATCTGCATGATTTAGAAAGATTCTTTGCATGTGAGAAAAATGAAGACATTTTTGTAGAATGATGTTCTATAAATAGTTTTTCAGTTTTAGAATTTAAAAGACATTCACAACTTTACAGAGTTTCAGTTACAGAGTAGCCAAGGCCATGCTGCTGGTTAGGTGCTCTCTGTAGCTTTTAACCTCTCACCTAACAGTTTATGTTTAAACTCCATTCTATTGGCCTGAAATGCATCATTTTATTGGACCTCTCTCCTTCCCTGCCTCACTCCCTGCTATTGTTTGAATACATGTCCCCCAAATTCATGTGTTGAGCCATTGTAATTGAGTAAGTGGATGACAACTTGATGCAATGTTGTGTTGAAGGGTGAAGGCTTTATGAAGAGATGAGTGATTAAATAATTGGGGTAGGGTCTCCAAGATCGAGTCCTGGTGGGTTTATAAGGAGAGGAAATGAGCCAGGTAGGTTCCCACATGGAACACATATCATGCTTTCTGGCCCACCACCACGTTGTGATGTAGCCAGAAGAACCCCACCAGAGAGGGCTCTAGACCTTAGACATCAAACCGAACTGAATAAACCTCTATTCCCTTAAGTTACCTAGAGTCATGTATGTTTTCGGTTATTAGAGTAGAAGGAACTAAAGACTCTCCTAGTTTAGTTAGCTGGGTTTGTACACCTTATAAAGTTAGAAATGAAGACAGCATCCAAGAGGTTCACTAAATTGCCTTAGAAAGCAGCTGAACTCCTTGTTTGTCATTCAGGGTCCTTCATGAGCCAGTCCTGTGAAATGAAAGACGCCATGACTTACTGGAAAGCTTTGAATCTTTCATTCAGAAACAATGACCAAACACTTTTCATTGTATCTGTCACTGCTTTTTTCATGCGGATTATAATTTTGGGGTACATTTATACATGAACTTATTCAACAAATAGCTACTTAGAGCCATACCTTATACTCAAAACGAGAATTAGCTCTTCCTTTCTCCGCCATCATGGTGTGTGTGGGCCACTTGGTTCTTTGCTGTGTCTTCTCACATGACTTTCAGAATCAAGTGGTTTCTGGCCAAGAAATCAAGCAAGATTGTCCCATTCCCCAATGGTTTAGAATGAAAACTAGCAATAAAATCAGGTACAACTCCAAGAGAGAACTCTGGAAAAGAACCAAGGTGGGTCTGTAAGAAACTGGACAGATGGCCCACAGAGTTATGCTTATCAAGGTCACTATGGTCTTAACATATCAATCTGAAACGGTCACCAGTGTCTGGACCCTTAGAGGTGTTGGAAATAATGATGCTTCACTTTGTTTCCATGTTCTGCATTGGTTGGTTGGTCTAGTATTAAATATGTGAGATCTTTTGTTTGGGAAACATACAAACAAAAAAACAAGAATTAAATCAAGAAGACAAATGCCATACATGAGTGATAGGAATGACAAACTTGGTCACATTCACTCAGCAATTCGGTAGTGATGCCAACCCACAGCTCAGAGCCTCCTGTATGTCAAAACTCACATTCCGGACCAGCAGTTGGTGTAATGGCTATGTTGCTCGACTCCCATGTAGTCGACTATGGTTCGAGTCCCAGAAATGGTGGCTTAAACTCACATGGGGCACGTGTGCATGAGTGCCCAAGATCCCGAGAGGAGAATGGAGGAGAATGGATTGTGGCATGGCCATCCTGCCTGGGGGATGATTTCTCACTTTCTGTCTCTCTGTCTCTCTCTGTCTTTCTGGTGAGCCAAGCACCCTATAGCAAAAACCTCTGATTAAAAAAAAAAATCAACAAACTAACAAAACAAGAAACAAAACAAAACAAACCCTCACATTCTTATCTCAAAGCTCCGCTCTCTCAGTAAATATTTATTGACTGTTGCATTCATTTTGTTTGTTTGTTCGTTTTTGTTTTTGGAGGGAGTTTAATGAATAAGCCTTTATTAGAACGTTGTAACAGTCGTGTTTGAAGGTGGCCTAAAAAATAAGGATTTTAAAGTAAAGTCCCTAACTGCATCAACTGGAAAATGGGCTGCAGCTGCACTGGGGAATAGCAGTACCCCGTGTCTACAGTAGACGTGTGTGTGTGTGTGTGTGTGGACACAAGATGCCTCGCACTGGCATGACACAGGCCAAACATGGGGCCGACTCAGAAAAACTTTTGTCTTTCCTCGTAAGACTGGTTTTTAAAGAGAGAGGAGACAAAAATATAGTATTAATAAAACTGAAAGCAGACCTGATCCATTTAAACATTCCTGTAGGCTCTAAAGGGTTTTTTATAAAACAAATCAAACAAAAATACTCTGAAAGTGAACACCGACAGCAACCTCCAGCTTTAAGGAAAGGTTCTAAACTAGACCCAAAAGGAAATCCTGAAGTCTGGGGCAGCAGCTCACTGCGCACCTGGACAGTGCCTTCTGCCCTGACACGACTGTGTTGCGCTCATCTGATTGTTGTAATTCTATCTATGTGAATAGAATGAGTTATCTTACAAATTTGTGTATGTGGGAGGGTTCACGTAGAGAAAATTAATAAAGTGCTGCTCTGCGGATATCACCTATGGAAATCACATGAAAGAGTAAATTTGTGAGGGGAAAATTAAATACCATATATAGCCATGTAAGAAAAAAAGCTATTTTGGCAAGTTAAGTCTATCTTTTCTCCCTTTCTACCACTCTCTCTTCTTTTCTCCCTTTCCTGCTTTCTTCACTTCCTCCTCCCCTCTCTTCCCTTTCATCCTTAAGTTCATTTCTTCTTTTTGCAGCTCTGGTTCTTTCAACACCATAACCTTGACCATTATATCTGAAGTAAGCATTCTAATTCTCAGCATCACTGAGTACACTAAAGAACAACTATGATGTATTTACTTAATTAAAGGGCACCAGAATGACACCAACTCAACTTAAAAAGCAAACAAAACAAAACAAAGCAAACTTGTAAGAAGTATTTTTTACAGTGTTGCAAAATTCTTCTACAGTGTCTCAATGGGTTCTTCTAGTGTTATGATGTACATATTAAAGCAAGACTTAAAATATCAGAAAAAAAGATGAGTGGAATATCACCCAATTTGGGTACAGAATACACCTTCTAATATTGGGTCATCAGAAAACTCATGACATATTTTCCTATGCAAAAAATGCTTCTGGACTTTTCTGATGACCCAATATTTTCATTATAGATTTAGTATTTGCAGGAACTGTTTTAAATGTGAAATCTTTGGAAAATGAAACTTTTAATCTAAAGCTAATTCACAAAACATTGGTATAACCAGCAGATCACCAATATTTCTTATCTGTAGAAAGCCATATAAAATATTTCACTATTATTTTATTAATATTTTTTCTTGTTCTTTCTTAGAATATCTGTTAAGCATCCTTGACAAGAACAACTTATTTTTTGTAAGGATCCAGTTTTATTAGAATATTCTGCCTGATTATGGATTTTTTTGGTAAAGGTTTTCACAGACTCACTAAAATGAGTGAGTTGATTTTTAAAAGTAGAAACATGGCCCAATTAATTTCTCAATTAATTCATTTGTTCTACAAAGCTTTGGGTTTTTTTTTCTAAAGATTTTATGTAGGACAGAAAGAAAAGCTCTGTACTCAAGATAGATAATTATTTTGTTCACTAATTCTTCTAAATATAAAGCTATACTAATAATAGGAAAATTAAAATTTGTCATTAACATAGTTATCTATGAAACCAAACTACCCTTTGGCTGAATGACTGTAAAATTATAGAGGATAATCTCAGTGTCTCTTCATAACAGATCCTGATCTTGACTAAAAGTCTTATAATCACAATATTTTAGAGTTTATAGCATATGAAATGACTGGTCTTTAATAAACTAGGTATTATGAAATAAGTGAATGATCACCTCTATTTCTAAGGTGAATAGGAACAAAATCCATACAATGACAGAAAAAAGTAAAGGAATTACAGCAAATTTCTGAACACACAGAACCTCAGGTGAAATAGCACTAGAAC
Source organism: Tupaia belangeri chinensis (assembly GCF_000334495.1). Classification (NCBI taxonomy): domain Eukaryota; kingdom Metazoa; phylum Chordata; class Mammalia; order Scandentia; family Tupaiidae; genus Tupaia; species Tupaia belangeri. The sequence continues at coordinate 1,766,634 of NW_006160140.1, read as the reverse complement.
GATCAATACACTATCTAGAAGTTATACACATCCATGTATAATTTTAATTTCATGCAAAATACCACTTATATGATGAACTTGGAGGATTCTAGGTATTTAGGTTTAGTGTGTGATGGTGTTAGTTAGGTTTTGTGGATTAAAACAAACAACTTCTATTCAAGAAAATTGCAATGCCATTTGCAGAACGATTTATGTAAAACTATTTATGTCCTGTGTACTTGCAGGATGAGAACAGCTGCGAGACTGCAAATATGTTTTTTGTGCATGTGTGAGTTTCAGACGGTACCTTGGCTTACAATGTAAATTTTGTGTTATGTGTGCTGCAAAATAATTTTTAGTACATACTATTAAATTTCCTTGCTAAATTTGTTAGATTACATAAATCTGTTATACATTTGCATATGACATGGACTTTACATTTGATTCACTCACTTTCATGTTGTAGATATAAATCTCACAATTAATAAACTTATGGTCGTCTTCATTTTTAATCAGCAAAGAGTATATCATCAGGATAAGAATTTTATAAGAATATAGAAAGGTTTAGGAAGAAAGTGCTGAGTAATTCATTTAATGGTTTATTCAAAAAGTAACATAAAATAAATTATGTGCACTCTTTAATATGTGAGAGTCTAATGATTGAAGGAATTTTAATTTGTTATAAATTTTTCAAAGATGAAGAACAAATGGGCCATTAGTGATAAATAAGGAAACATAATTTTCTTTAGTGAATAATGACAATAAATTTTAAAAAACAAACATTTAATTTATGTTTTTTAACTATTTTGCCTTAGTGTTTTAATGAGAATAAAGTAATAATTGTCCTAGCCTATTAAATAGTTAGTGTGACATTTTTTAGTACTTTTTTTTTTTTTTTTGCATTGACAGATAAAATGATCTGGTCATAATTCTGAAGGCTTTTTTTTTAGAGGATTTTTGCTATAGGGCGTGTGTGCTTGCCAGACAGACAGAGAGAGACAGAGAGACAGAAAGTGAGAAATCACCCCCTAGGGGGGATGGCCATGCTGTAATCCCTTCTCCTCCATTCTCCTCTTGGAATCTTGGGCACGCATGCACATGTACCTGGCGTGTGTTTAAGCCTCCAGGTCCAGGACTCGAACCACGGTCAACTACATGGGAGTTCAGAGACATAGCCATTACATGAACTACTGGTCCCCTGAGGATTTTTTTTTTTTTTTGGAAAGGTTTTTGCTATAGGGCGCGTGCGCTCGCCAGACAGACAGAGACAGAGAGACAGAAAGTGAGAAATCACCCCCTAGGGGGGATGGCCATGCTGTAATCCCTTCTCCTCCATTCTCCTCTTGGAATCTTGGGCACGCATGCACATGTACCCGGCATGAGTTTAAGCCACCAGGTCTGGGACTCGAACTGTGGTCGACTATGTGGGAGTCCAGTGACATAGCCATTACACTAACTGCTGGTCCCCCCTGAGGGTTTTTTAAAGATTCTTTTTTTTCATGGGAGAAAGATAGCAAGAGGAGACAGAGACAGGTACCCTCAACAGAGTCTCATGCCACCATCCTGCCCCCTGCCTCCCTAGCAGCCAAGATCACTGACTATACTTGATGTGAATAGGTCAGCTCTGGAACCAAGCTCTGATCTTCCATATGGCCTCCAGCATTGCAGAGTGGCATGTTACCTATCAGCACCACAGCAGGACTCTGAAATTCTTATGAAGTGTATGGGACTTGTAAACCTTGGTTTATTTGGGGAAATTTTATTGGCTGGATATTTAATTATTGTAGTTTAATTTAATCATTCATTTCAATGTTGTTTTTGGATCTTTAGGGAAAAATAGTCCCTAAACATGTATTAAGTGCCTACTCACTGCATACCGAGTGAAATCCCTTCTTCCTAATTTTCTTTCCAAAGCAAGGGACATGTACCATACAGTGGTTTAACAAAACCTGAGAAATACATGAAGTGTTTCCAAACCATTCATCTTAAGTAATTTTAACCTGGTTGTTAGTCTGCACTCTGAAGGCCATAGGATTGCTTCTAACTCTCTTGTCTAAGTTATTGGACTCCAAGCTATCCTGTTCATAATGTGTACTGTTGAGACTATCTTGTGGCTCTATTATTCACTCTAATCTCATCTGCTGAGGGCCTAAGAACAAAAGACATGAAAAATAATAGAGCATGCATATTGGGGAAAAAAAATAGCAAGTACTCTTTCCATGCAATAGAAAAACATGTTTTTCCTCACCTCAGAGAAACGTAGTTATTATAGAAATGAAAGGGATAGAAGAAGACAGCTGAATTGGGAGGAATGGAAGGGGAGACTTGGTGACTTCAGTTGTGAGTAAATTAATATACATTTATAATAAAAAGCATTGGCGATGTCACACAGCAATGCCATCAAGAGCATTCACAGCAGGAGAGAAAATGCACCACCATGGTGAAGAGAACTAAGCTAACTGCCCTTGCTGTAGTCAAGAGTGACTCCACGATGCTTGAGGACTAGAATGTCAGCTAGACATATTCATGGACTTTCTGAAACATTGGAAAGACTTTGAGAATGGTCAGAACTAATATTTTCTTACCATTTTTATTGTAACCCTATGTTTATTCCTTGCCCATGTGACCTGCCCGCTTGCCCATTTATTCACTTCCAATCACAGCCGGATTTCCAGATCTAAGAGTCTGTTATACTATGACTATTTCCCCAGTTTTAATTATTAAAAATGACCAATGTTGATCACCTGAAATAGGACTTCTAGTGATACTGACTGCTCTTCCTTTTGGTAAAGGTCACCATGGAACTCCTGATTATTCAGTAGTGAGCAAACTTCTGTCCTTGAACTTTATGTAGCATTGGTGGGTTGAATATGTGTTCTTTTTTGTTGTTGTTGTCATTTGTTTTTTCATTACCTATTTTCCTTTTGCTCCAGGATTTTTCCTCCAAGGGACTGTTTTGTTCCTAATTTATGTTCTGTTTCATTGGTTCCTCCTCCTTAGTTTCTTTACTGTCCTTATTTGATAAAAAAAAAGGGGGGGAGGGCTTCTCCAGGTTTCTTATGGGCCTTTGTGCTTCCCTATTCACTCTTTAATTCATGCCTCCTTCACATTCTATCTTGATGATCTCACCTACTTGTATTGATTCAAATACCAGATAGAAAAGCAAAAAGAATCAAAGAATGTTTTCCCTTCCTATTATTGACATAGCTGGAACAAACTCACCTCCTCCAGGAAGTCTTCATGGACGACTTATAGTTTAGATATTTTTTAGTAGCTACTCTTAATTGCAAAGTATATTTACCCTCATAAATATTTATCCTCAATGATACTTAGTCAGTTGATATTTGGGAATTTTATGTACATATTTTTAAAAATAATACATGGAAAATTGGGTCATATTTAACTTATATGTTATTTATATAACTTATAAACAAACAGTGAATTCTCTTTTGGGTGCTAAAAACATGTTCTAGATTTTACAAATACAGTTTTGACAAAATTCATATTGGAATGACAGTTATTTTAAATTTCAAGTGTGTGTGTGTGTGTGTGTGTGTGTGTGTGTGTGTGTGACACAGTATATTACTGAAAAATAGCAGTTATAGTCTAGTTCTAAAATTAAGATATTTTTGTTATATATGATTTTCCATTCACATTTTTAGGTAAGAATGCTTGAAGATGAGAGTATCACATTTTTATAATGAATTGAACTAGCTTAGTAGTATTTAACACTTTTGATTAAAATCAGATATGAATCAAGATTAATTATACAATATCATAAAAGGCACAAATAAAACAATGTTTTAAATTAAAATATACACATGAAATAAAGATAGCCATTAAAATGAGATAAAGACGAGACAAAAACAATCATTTATCTTATTGTTTTTATCTTATTTTACTAATTAAGAGATAATCATTTCAAGCATAACTAAAAATAAGATATTATCAATAAAATACATGGCATTTCTTGGAACCAGCAGATGGCATAATGGTTACATTACTGGACTCCCACATAGTCGACTGTAGTTCAAGTCCCAGACCTAGAGGCTTAAGACTCACGCCAGGGGACCAGCAGGTAGTTAAGGGCACTTGACTCCCACATGGCCAACCGTGGTTTGAATCCCAGACCTGGCAGCTTGCTTTCTCACTTTCTCTCTCTCGCTAACACTCTCTCTCTCTGGTCAAATTAAAAATAAATAAATGAAGATGAATAATGTAGTTCTTTAAAAAAAAAAAAAAAAAAAAAAAAGACTTCACACCAGGCATGTGTGCATGCATGCCCAAGACCCCGAGAGGAGAATGGTGGAGAAGAGATTGCAGCATGCCCATCCCCAAAGTGTAGGGGGAATGATTTCTTGCTTGTCTCTCTGTCTCTCTGGTGAGTGGATGTGTCTGACAGCTAACATCTTTCTCTAAAAAACAAAAAAAGCCTCTTTTTTTTTCTAATCAGAAATGTTAGCGTTAAGATGGAAACCACAAATTTCATTCATTTCTTAACCCCGTCTTGAAAAGGCAGAGTTAAAATTGAGTATATTAATAAGCTACAATTGATAGCAAAGAGGAAGCTTGACCTAAAAATATGATGATTTAGTGTCTTCAGTGATTGATTCTGACTTGGCTCTCCTCTTCCTTCATTTAACCGATGGAGTTTGAAGAAAAGAGCTTATTAAGATTGAAAAGAAAAGCCTCCAAGTGTGCATTTAAAGGAGTGTTTTGGAGAAATGTAAAGAGGCCTGGAACATATGAGTTTTGCATAACTGCATCTTCCTACCATGAAAATAATCCTTAAACATCATTGCATTTAGCGAATTCAAAATATGTAATAATTTGATATTTTACAATAGTGTCTAATGCCAAAAAGGGTCAACCTCACATATTTCTTTCTTTAATATTATCTATTTGACACACTAGCTTACAATTTATTTACTCTTGCTGTTTTGTTTTTCCTATTTCCTTCCCAAGTTCACTTACCTTACTTTCCATCTCCTTCCATGGTCTTACAATCTCTGCTTTAACGCTTAGTTTTATTTTGAGTTTCACTTTAGATAAAATAATCATAGAAAGTGTTTATCCTTGTATTGAACTCAGTTTTTACCAGGCACTTTATTTCTGTCAGATCACTTATCTCTTGTAAAAATTCTATTATTGTCTTCCTCATTTTGCCAGTGAGGAAATTGGAATGGAAATGATGAGCCATGCTCCATGTCCGCCAGCCAATGAACTGCAAAACCAGGGTTGAACCTGTGTAGTCTGGATGAGAGGACATGTGGTAAACCACTAAATGTTACTTACTACTCGCTTTTTTGAAATAATGAAGAAGGGTCTGTTGGAAATATCCTTTGCTCCCTCGCTTATGTCATTGTTTAATGTATAATCTTCAAGCGTGCATGTGTGTATTCTAGTAAACTATTTTGTTCAGTTTTTGATGGTCCTTTGATGAGGATTACCCATCTTTGAGTAAAATGAACTTTTTTTTTTGGAGACATTTTTGCTACAGGGAGCGTGCGCTCGCCAGACAGACAGAGAGAGACAGAGAGACAGAAAGTGAGAAATCACCCCCCAGGGGTGATGACCACACCGCAATCCCTTCTCCTCCATTCTCCTTTCGGGATCTAGAGCACGCAGGCACACGTACCCGGCGTGAGTTTTAAGCCACCGGGTCCAGGACGTGAACCATGGTCGACTACCTGGGAGTCCAGCAACATAGCCATTACGCTAACTGCTGGTTCCCAGTAAAAAGAACTTTTTAAGCTGGATATTTTGTAGGATTTTGAGCAAAGGAGTAGTACCATGAGCTCGAGGAATTGAGCAGGTGTCTTCAATTGAGGAACGGTATCTCTCAGCTCTTTTCTCCCAAACCTGCTTTGCTCTTTAACCAGGGGATGCATAGTCCTGTGTGAGCTAGGATATTTGAAGGTTGATCGTTATCTTCAGTTAAATGTAATCAATAGTTGCAAACCTAATTATCATCACTCTCCCCCCACCCCACTGTTTTGCTATGATCATAGCTTGTTTTCATAAATTTTCTTGAGCCTGTGTGTGTGTGTGTGTGTGTGTGTGTGTGTGTTGATTTGAAGTATAGAACCAGGTTCAGGGAACCTCCTAAATCTTGTCCGTGACTTGAAACTTGTTTTTACAGATAAGAAACAGGTGCATGTCCCCATATTACAGAAATCTGATGTTAAATGGAATCTAAACAAATAGGGCTTCATTGATTTCATCCCAAATCACTGTATTTGGAGCTATTTTGTAAAGTTTGTGTCTGGAGTTTTATCTATTTATTCCTTTCACTAAAGACCGTTTCCTTGATATTTTATTCACTTTCGGTTTTATCTGGTAGAGGGGAAGAAAATGGGGAAGTTCTCTCCTGTTCATTTGTTCGCCTATGGAAAGATGTCTTATGCTATTAACATCTTAATACCTCAGGAAAGTGCATCAGTGACCTCCAAACCCCAACCTCAAGGTCCCCTTTCAAACTCATCCATGGTATGGGAGGATGCTTCTCCTTTTTTTATTTGCAATTCAGTGCTTTCGGAGCAGCAATAACAATAAGTTCTCTGGCTTCTATCATGGTAAATTTTCAGTGTTGCATTTTGTCTTGATTCCTTTGTCTCCTTCAATGCTGGTATTGTCCAGCCTTCTTCTTCCACTCTCTTGAATTACACAATATACTCTTTCAGAGGATTCCAGTCCTTTTCCTTCAATAGGTGCCTCACCTATGCTTTTACTCCCTTCACTGTCACTTCAGTCCAATTTTCTTCCTGCTTCTTATTATATTTACCCTACTCTTCTCAGACACTTTAATTTCATATTATATAAGTGTCCCTAATCAAGTTTTTTTTTTTTTTCTAATCAAGTTTTAAAGGGATCTAATTTTCTTTTCTTGTTCCTTCTTGGACCAGATCTGTGGCCTAGTGATTAAGGGAGTCAGATTCTATATGGCTGACCATGGTTCAAATCCAGCCCTCTGGCTTGAAATACACATTGGGCATGTGTGCTGTGCCCCAAATCCCAACAAGATGTAGAAATGGAGGAGGAGGGATTTCAGAGTGACCACACTCCATTTGGGGAGTGCTTTCTCCCTTCCTCCCAACCCCTCATCTGTCTGCCTCTGGTGAGCACACATGCCTTTAGCAATTAAAAAAAAATGCTCAAGGCCAGCCTATGGGATGGTGGTTAAGGCACCAGATCCCATGTGGGTAACTGCACAATTACAGTCCTGACCAGGCTACTTGAGAAACAGGCTCAGCTCGTGTGCGTGAGTGCCCCCAATCCCAACAGGAGGAAGAGAAGAAGAAGGGATTATGGTATGACCATTGCCCATGGGTGGTGCTTTCTCTCCCTCTCTGTCTCTTTCTAGTGAGCATACATGCCTTCTCATAAACTTTTAAACATGCTTAAAAAATTATTAAAGTCAAATGTGTTCCTTCTTTCTTTATATTTTGGCTAATGGTATTTCTCGACAAACCAAAGGCTCAGATTCTTCCCAGATTTCTCACTTTCTGCATCCTGTTCCTCTCACAGGACCATACCCTACGGTTCTGTCTTTGTGATGTCGGCCACATCTCTTTGTTCTTCCCATTATATCAGCCACATCACCTTAGTGGAAGTCCTCATCAAATAGCATCTGCTCTAATGCAATTATCTCCTCACTGGTCTCCCAGCACCCAGTCCTGAGTGACTCTGACTCTCTCCTTCTTTGGCAGGTGACGGGATCTGTGTAACATTCAAAATTGATCATGTCACTCTCAGGACTCACTACTCTGGTGTGATTTAACCTCTCAATTAATCAGTCTCCTCCACTGCACAGTGCAGATGGTACTAGTACACCTTCACAATAGTGTTTTAGACATTAAGTGGGACGAATCAGAAGTGGCACTCAGTAAGCAATAAAAAATGTGCACACTTATTATGGATACCCTAGTTCCCAAATGAACTCCTTTCAGTTTTCTGAAGATACCAAGTTCCCCCCCATCTCCTCCTCATCATAGATGCTTCTTCTTCAAAATCTTATTCTTTCTTTAACTGAATGATTTCTAGTCATCCCTTGAGTCTCAACTTGTTAGCACATGCTGGTAGAGAACATTCTGACACCTGGTGAGTGCATTCAGGGTCATTGCTACATGCTCCCAAGGCAATCTGTACATCCTTGATCTTGAACTAGATTTTAAGCATTGTGAGAACTCTGCACAGTGCCTGGCATGTTAAAATGCTTTAAATATCTTTTTTTTTCAAAGGTTATTTATGTATTTCTTTTGAGAGAGAGAGGGAAACAGTCATCCCTAGAGTCCCAGTGCTATGATCCACCCCCAGGCTCTGCCAGCCCTAGATCATGGGCACATACATGCCTAATATACTCTGGGAGGTGTCTAGATTAAAAACCAGAACCTTCCCACATAGATCAGCCTTTGCAGAACATGACATTTCACCTATGCACCACATTCAGGCCTCTGACTTGAAATATTTCCAAGTAAAGAACTAAGCATGTACTTTGAAAACACATGCAATGTCAAGTTTTGCATTGGTCTACATTAGCTTCTTTAGTTGTTAAAATGGGCAATTTGTAATTTCACCCTTGTACTCTAAAACCATGGCTCATTTCTTCACTGTGCATGGTAAGATAACTCATCTCAGTGCTCTCAGTTCTGGCTGCTCTGATTCTCTGTAAATTCTACATGGACCCAATCAATGGAAATGAATCACCGCCTGCTTTATGTCATTACTAATAAATTTCTTCTACTATAGCACTTTCACACAGCATTGAAGCCATTTGCTTATATTTATTTACATAGCCGACTATCTAGTTAATCTGTCAGTCCCTCAGCGAGCTAGGTATAGGCAAGCCAATGGGAGCACAGACAGGAGATGGCACAGGAAAAGGATGTTCAGGTATTACTCTCTTCTGCTTCCTGACTTCCTGCTGCAGTCTTATTGGTCTCTTGGACTAACGCTTCCTCCTCTTGCCCTCATGGCTACTTTATTTATTTTTTTTATGTGCTTATTCAATTTTTATTTATTCATTCATTTATTTTAATTTGACCAGAGAGAGACAGAGAGAGAAAGAGAGAGAAGAGGGAAAGGGGGAAAGGGGGAAAGCAAGCCACCAGATCCAGACTCGAACCCCATCAGCCATGTGGGAGTGTCCAGTGCCGTAATCACTATGCCACTTGCTGGTTTCCTCATCATGACTACATCTTTAACCAGATTCTGGCATACCACTTTGCTTCTTGTCCCTCTAAGCTCAAAGGTAAAATTAATGATTTACTGAATTTCTACTGTTTCTAATTTTGAGAACTAAAAAATGCATTGTTGTTTATTCTTAATTGTTTTTCCTTCATATTTGCCAGAAGGCACATGTGCTTGCCAGAGAGAGAGGCAGACACAGAGACAGAGAGAGGGAAAGCAAGAAAGCACCTCCCATAGGGTATTGTCATGCTACAATGCCTTCTCCACTTCTCCTTCCTTTAGGGATTAGGGTACACACATGTGCCTGGAGTGTTTCTTAAACTGTGCAGTCTGGAACTCAAACTGCACAGTTGGCCATGTGGAATCTGGTCACCTTAACCACAAGGCCATGAGCTAGCCTTGTTTTTTCTTAACTTTTTCCCCACCACTGCAAATACTCCTTTTAAATTTTTACTTCAAAATCCCAGATAATGTCCAGATGTGGTGATAAGACACATAACACGACCGTTTTGAAGGCTGGAAAGCCATCCTGGATGCCCAGGTGCAGTTCCCAGACCTTCCTGAACATCTTGGGTATGGTTGTGTATGCCTTTAAGACTAGCTAATTGGGAGATAAGAGCAAGAGGAACATGATACAGCGAGACCCTATTGAAATACCTCTCTCTGTGTCTTTCCTTTTCTCTTTTTCTCTCTCGCTTTCATAAAGGAAAAAAAAATCCTAGAGAATTTCTAAGTTTTTGTTACTTGCTGAGGTAATGCAAGAAAACAATGACTGGCACACAAAACATGCTAAGTGATAGTTTATTAAACAAACAAAATTACAAAGTACATAAATGGATGGATGCTTAGTTCACTCAGTCCATCCTCCTTCAGTAAAAAGCTTTGTCTTTATCATGGCTAAATAATCTGTCCAAATGGATACGATTAATAGTTCCCAATTATTATGAGTCTTTGAGAACCTCATCCCTAGTAATGAAGCATACTATCTGGCAAAAAAAATTTCATTAGAACAAACAAATTAATCTTTTTGTAACATTTCACATTTGGTATTACACTTACTTTCTTTATAAAACTTGAAAAGTTTTCGAAACCTTTACGATGTATTTGGGAGAGGAATGGGAATGTCTTGCTATTTGAGATGCATGCGTAGATGGATATAGAGCTGGTGGAAGAGAAAATGGTGATGTGACTATTCAGTGTTGGAAAGCAAGAAAAGATACTTTTTGTTTTTTTAATACAAAGTGCTTTTACTGAAAGTTATCTTTCAAGCTGTGTATCTCTTGAATCTATTATATTAGAAATATACATGTGGATAGATAGTTCATAAGAACTGTAAATTATTTCACAGTAAGGGATTTGATCAGCTTTTATAAAAGTAAGTAAGAAATTGCTTACAGAGAGCAACCAGGGGAAGAAAAATGTGTAAAGATAAAAAAAAAAAAAAAAAAGCTATGGATGGGAAGGAAGAAAGGCGGTTTCTACAACCACTAAAACCTAAAGTACAATCCAAGAAAAGCAATGTTAGGTTGCTTGGAGACACTGAAGGGTTACTTTGAATAATGCTTCGAGGCTTTAGATTTTTAATGCTTTTGACCCTGAAAGATTACTTTAGGGTTCTATAAAAGACTCTAAACATAGACTGCTTTATCCAAAAGTGAAAAATATATTTCTGACAGTTTGGTTAACAGTGCTAACTGGTAGTTTGATGTGATTTTCTTATTTTTAATAATCAAAAATAGTTCTTGAGAGTAAAAGGTATTGTACTACTGAAAAAAATTATATATGTAAATAGATTTATTTCATTCCAGCTCACAGATTCAGTTCCTCTGCCATGAAATTTATATTAAAGAAATGTGGAGGGGATGCATTTTCCTCTAAAATATTTTAAATGTCTGTCAAGGAAAATGCAATCCCATAATTCTTCATATGGATACCATGGTTATCTATGTCACAACCACCACTTTAAAAAGAATATCCCAAGAAGTGAGAATGAAATTGATGACTGTTTCTTTTATCGCTCTCTCTCTTAATTTCTACTCTGTGGGCATCTCTCCTGTAAAAGATTTTAGGTGAAAATTATATTAATCTTTCTTTTGTGTTATTCTTGTTACCAATGAGTGACTATATTAGCTATGATAATTTCAGAGGTGCACAATTTGTTTGAAATTTGAAAAAGTTCAAAAAATGTTTTACAAGTTAGATTTATCTAACCAGGGAATAGGCATATAGATTTAGATATTTCAATTTAAAATTCTAAACATATTTAATGAAAGAATAGGATTTTGCTGAGTTAATATTTGCTAGAGGAAACTAATTAATAGATTTCAGGAATCTTGTCTAGGTCTTCCTACAATGATGTGAGGTGAATAAACCAACGAGTAATAAAGGTGATCATTTAATGGTTTATGGATTGACATGACTCTTTTGAAGTTTAAATTTTCTTCTACTAGTTTTTTTCCTCGTTAAATTTCTTTAAGCCATTTTCTACAAGATGTTCTCTGACAAGCATTGAGTCGTTGGTGCACACAGGCAAACAGCCCATAAATTCACCCCATAAATACAAATATGCCCTCACATTCACATGCGTGTAGAGACTCACGGAGGCTCCCGCTCTGAGGTGAAGCTATTTCTAGCTCCTCTGTTTAGGAGGACACTTTCATTCTCAGCCTTCAGAATGCAGTGCAGTAAAGATCCTCAGAGTGGAGCTCAACCACAGCCTACAGCATAGGATCCTAGGCCCTACCACCTTGGTGCAAGGTCATTCGAATTCCCTCCTTCTGTTTTTCTCTTTCTGCTTTATCCATTTGGGAATTCAATAATACAATCTTGAGTGGAGTCCTCAGACTATACCATTAGCTTATTGAGCAACTGCACCTGCTTTTAAATTTTAATGATGCATTTTTAATATAATAAATGTAGTATACTTGAACGGTTTTATATGCAGGTCGGATAAACTATGATATTTTGTTACTCTTCAAATATTACTTTCCAAAGAATAGGCATGTAATTGGAAGGTTTATATCGTTACAGATGTGCCTGTCGCTTAAAAATGACTGTTGTTCTCTCCTACTGAACAGAAAGTAGATATTGGGAACAAATGTTCTTAAGTATTTTATAAATTGAGGCACTTTAACTTGGAATTAAGATTTTTTAAAAAAATACATTTTACCAGTACTCTTGCTAGCAGTGCTTAAGAAAACTTTAGTTTACTGAAACAATATAAAGATGACATATAAAAGTTACCATGGAAACTATTCAGGACTCCATTTTTTCCCATGGCTTGCGGAAACAGAAGTTGAGAAGGTTTGATATGGTAATTACCTGATTAAAACAGGAAATCATCTGGAAATCAGATTTATTTAAAAGTTGGGATCTCTTTGCTCCTCCTAGACACCTTTAATCTTACATCTCCACAGGGAACCTACAATGACCCAAAAGGAGAGATAGGAGGAAATAGTTCTATTTTTTTGAAAGGCTATTTAATCTGCAAAGTGAAATAGAAGATTGAGGTGGAAGATTGGGGCAATTTCCCAGGTAATTAAAAAAGTCCTTTTAAATTACCCCAATTATCTGGATATTTCACAAGAAGAAAAGATGTCTGATTTGAATTAATAAGATATTAAACTAATTTCTGTCATTTATGATTTTAAAAATATCATTTGGAACACAATTTTTTTTAAACTGCCGTTTCTACTATTTGTCATGAGATAGTTTGTATTCCTGAATTAGAAAGTAGCTGCGGAGTGAAATGCACCTGGGTCAAGAGATCTGGGTTCCAGTCATCCTTTAGGAAACTAATACAATGTGTGGACCTCTTTTCTCTGCATGGGTTAGAGTGAGTGATATTAATGTTTCTTTCGACTCCGAAATTCCTTGAAAGTGAAGCTATTTATATTTCTGATACTTCAAGATAATCAGTCAATATCCTAGTTAATCATTTGTGGTTTCTGATCCCCACTAAACTGTGAACACTTTCCCAGCAGGA
>NW_006160140.1:1716783-1753213 GCF_000334495.1 Tupaia belangeri chinensis | reverse complement strand
ATTGTAACATTACATTTCTTCATCATTAGAACCGAGCACAACGCCTGGCACAAAGTCATAACCTTGTGAGATGTAATAAATATATTTACAACAGTTGATTGTCGTGATAAATGTAGATAGGTTAGTTGAGCATCTCACTGCAGGTCCTGAGGAATGCAAATCGGCTGAATAGTGTGCCTAATTGTTACTAGAGAGAAGAAATAAAAATTTCTCCCTTATCAAGAATAACAATAGAACCTCACTCCTCATTTGTGTACACTGAATCCTTTAAAAGAATGGACTTCAGAACTCATCCTAGAGATTAAAATTGCATAGAGAGCACATATGAGATCACCCACTGGGGAAGAGGGAAATACGAAATCCTAGGGTCCATGTGTACCCTGGTCTTTTTGCCGAGATTACAAACGTGAGCACATTTGCTCCCGGGTGCTTTTGGGCATTAATTTACTAGAAACTGAAATGAGTCCAAAATCTATTTCTATTCTGGCAGTGTAGCATGCCAGAGCTTTTTATTTTTTTTAATTTTTTTTTCTTTATGTACTCTTGGCATATGTTCAATTATAATTAATTCTTAAAAATAATATTTCAGTTCCATTCTGGTCTGAAGATACTAAGTCTCACCAGCATTTATTTGCAGAAATAAGGACTTAATCCATGCCCCAGAGCAGTGAAAGTAATGGCTGATTTGGGGGTAAGAATTATTAAGTACATCCCATAAATTTGAGAAGCTCCTATTTGTATTTCAACATAGTGTGATTTAAGGTAAATGTTATATCACTAATATTCGGTACACACACTTAACACACTGGAAGTTATATCTCTTTAGTTTTTCCCTTTTGTGTTTTCAATATCCACCATTAAAATATAAGCTCTGTTTTCTTTTCAGCTGTATCCTCAGTGATTGGTATGTAATAGTTAATTAATGAGTGTTTACTGGAGCAATGAACCATTATTTCTCCAGAATTTATAGAACACCTACTGTATACGGTATTATTCTGATGACATGGATTGAAATAAATCGTATAGATGCTCACTGATAGAAAAACAAAAACCCATTTTTAGATCTTATTGTTTTTCTTTTTTCTTTCTTTTTTTTGGAGAGGTTTTTGCTATAGGGCGCGTGTGCTTGCCAGACAGACAGAGAGAGACAGAAAGCGAGAAATCACCCCCCAGGGTGATGGCCACACTGCAATCCCTTCCCCTCCATTCTCCTCTTGGGATTTTAGCCATGCATACACATCTGCCTGGCATGAGTTTGAAGCCGTTGGGTCCAGGACTGTAACTGGGGTGGACCTTGTGGGAGTCCAGCATCGTAACCATTGTGCCATCAGCTGGACCCACCATTTCTAGATCTCTTGTAGTAATTAGAAAAGCGTAAAGGGCAATTCATAAAGAAATGCTGAAAAATTGCTGCACAAAATGATTCTTTTTTTTTTTTTGTGAGAGTGTTGAGATAACTAAGAGATTTACCTGTCTTAGTGAAAGATGTCTTCATGTAGGTACTAGGACGTGAGCTAAACTTGGATGTCATGTCATATATTTTACATATTGCAATATGGGGTAGCCATGAACCAAGAAGTGATGATACTCTCTGTTGGGATAGTGAGCAAATTTGTTTGAAGAGTAAAAGGTATAAGTGGAAAGTAACTTGAAATTTAGCATGGATACCATTATGAAGGTTCTTTCTTTATTTTTTATTTTATTTATTATCCATTATGAAGTTTCTTAAAAAAGATAGGAATGTTTGTTCCTGACTTAGTAGGCAAATGAGTAACATAATGAAGGCGGTACTTTTTTCTTTTTTTTTTTTAAAGAATTATTTTTTATTTAACTTTATTTATTTATCCATCCATTTTAAGTTGAGCAGAGAGGGACTGAATGAGACAGAGAGATAGAGAGAGAAAGAGAGAGAGGGACAAAGAGAGAAGCAAGCCGACAGGTCTGGGACTTGAACCATAGTCAGTATGTGGGAGTCCAGCACCTTTAATCACCATGCCACCTGCTGGCCCCAGGAGATAAAATTTTTCTTTTTTTTTTTTTTTATTGAGGAGGTAATTTAATTTTGTTCCCTTCTTTTTTACCCATTGTTTTTAAATTGAAAAATAAAAATTGTCAATGTTTACATATATTTTTACAAATATATATATGTATTGGGACCAGCAGTTGGCATAATGGCTATGTCGCTGGACTCTCATGTAGTCTATTGTGGTTTGAGTCCTGGCCCTGGAAGCTTAAACCCACACCGGGTGCGTGTGCATGCATGCCCAAGATCCCAAGAGGAGAATGGAGGAGAAGGGATTGCGGTGTGGCCATCCCCTCGGGAGGTAATTTCTCACTGTCTCTCTGTCTGTCTCTTTCTTTCTGGTGAGCACATGCACCCTATAGCAAAAATCTCTCCAAAATAAAAACAAAAACAAATACGTATTTATTTATATATAATTGTGTTCTCTCTCTTTTTAATTTTAATTTATTTATTTTAATTTGCATTTTATCACGTCTTTACAGTATACATGTCTTTTTTCAACACAAAAGCCATGCATGTCCATCAAGATAAGGATATTACTATATACATTATCATCAGCAAATAGCTTCTCATTTTTTGTCATTTAAACATGTTTTTACTCATTTTTTCCTACCCCTGCCCCCTCCCTCACTTCCATACTAAACTTTTTTTTTTTTTTCACGTTACTGATTTGCAAAGCTAGAATGAAGGTGGTATTTTAAAGATATGAATCCGGCAGTGATATTTAAGATCATTTGAAATTTGCTAGAATCTTAAACCTGTGAGGCTGTGGTGACTTAGGATAATAAGGAAAAGTTTAATACTAAAGCCATGTTTATTACAGTATAATTAACATGCTAAACCATGGGATAAATGCCATCAGTAAAAAATTACAAAATACTTTTAGTTTTAGTTTTTACTACGAATGAAAGTGTACCATGTTAGTGGGAGGAATCCTTTTTATGAAGGTCAATAATGGTCAATTAGAAGATAAATTTCAAAGAATACATTCGATTGATTGACACAAGTCCTAAGAGAAACATAAAATATCTACATTTATGACATCTGTCTGTGTGCTGCTGATTTTCTGGTGCTAGGAATTATGCCTAATTTGCACATAGACTTATGTGCCTTTTAAAAAGTTGAAAATAAACACAACCATTTCTGTCTGCACTTGTATTTTCCTTGATAGGTGACTAGATAGTGTTTATTGATAGAATTCTTGGAGTTATATACCTAAAGCACTTCACGAAAATGATAGCTATCCTTTTGTTTAATTTTTGAATTACTTTACCATATTACCATTTTTTTATTGTATATTTTCCTATGGTCCTAAAAGAATTCTTGGAACAGCAACAATAAAAATAAAAAAAAATAACCAGGTGACTATTTAAGAGATAATAACATTAATTCCTATAATAGATCATCAGGGCATAATCAGACAGTCAGATGGAGGGAGACAGATTCCACAAGACATTAGAAAGAAAGGAATCAGACATTTTCAAGTAAATAAAATAGAAGGCAAAGGTGATTAGAAGGTGGTGATTAGAAGGCTTTGATTCAGAATGACGAGGAGAAAAGGTCATTAGACAGATAAGTGTTGGGGGAGAACTGGTTTTTAGGGAGAAAACGGTTTGATTTGGGGGCAGACACAGCTGGGGTTAGTTGGGGGAATGTGGCTCCTTGCAGAACACTAATTTATTCGATATTATTTATTTAGCACTTACCATGTGCCAAATAATACGCTAGGCAGTAGAAATCCAACTGTGGAAAAGAAATATGTGTTCCCTGCCTACAGGGAAGAAAATGATGTCCTTCGGAGATCTGCAGAGTGAGCAGGGGTTAACTAGGCCAAAGTGAAAGAGAGAGAGTATCTGAGACAAGATGGACAGTTGTATAGAAGCTTGAGGGAAGAGAGCCTGACATACTCAAAGGGCTAGCTTCGGAAGCTGGTGCAGAGTAGTACATTCTCCTCATTCAATATGACTGCAGTTTTATTCTTTCTCCTTGGCTTATGCGAGTCATTCTAGTAAACAAAAAGCGGATCCATTCATTAGGGAGAATATAAATAAGCACTTTAAATACAATGAGTGCATATACCAGTGATGGTAATACAATCTAACATAACAATAAATAAATAATTTCAGACATTTTGGGTCAAAAAAGGACCTAGAAAAATCATCTGTCTTTTTCGCAGAAGTGATACCATGTGGCCTCCTAGTTGTGTAAAGATTATCTCACCCTTTATACTTGGAGCAAAGTGTAACAGACTCTTCTGTGCGTTGAGAATGGTTGAGAATGGTAAGCCCCACAATTTGAAAGGCTAAGATAAGGAAAGGAAAAAAAAAAAAAAAACAATGTATGAGTGGGATTCTGGTACCTTCTAGAAAATAAAAAGCTAAGGTCTCAAATTCCTGCCCTCTAAGGTTAAACGTTAAGAAAACCCACTGGGATAGACTTGGGTGGCTAAGAAAACTGTAGGTAGGAAAAGAGATTTATGGCTCTACAAAAGAACTTTAATTCAGTGACCTGAGCATGATCCAAGGGCTTAAATATTGTGAAGAAAGGCAGAATTGGACCTGTGCAACTGGGGCTAGGGCTTCTTAGGACTGAAAACTCTTGACTGTATTATGCAAACAGGAAAATGACTGTCAATATGTTGTATACTTAGTATAGCTCGAGGTCAGAGTAATAGAGAAAAGTGTCTGTTAGACTGTACAAGATCTGTTTTCAAGACGACGTATGTGAGAAATAGCAACAACATCGAAAGGATTCTCCAGTTGCTCCTTGTTGACAGGTTTAGAAAATGGATTGGCCTGCTTTAGAGCAGACGTGGATCGGGATGATTGGACAGTAAAATAAGGAGGCCACAAAGAAGAGACCGAACTTTCTGCTCAAAAGAACACTGTGTAGGTTTCCAAAAGATTAGTAGGAAGAAAAGAATTATGGCTATAACTACTTCATGAGATTGATGTAAGGATTAAAAAAATTTATACCTAGCATTTACAACTCTGCATGGTATTGGTTAAGTACTAATTTCTGAGAACTTGATTAAGTGAAGTGATATATATATATAGATATTTGTGTACACACACACACATACACATATACATTTACCAAAATGTACTTTTCTCAGTATAGAAACTACTTAGGAAGTACTATCATCATCAATTTTTCTGATGAGCATAAAATTATAAACAATGGCAAATTGCTCTTTAGTTTTCTTAGCTGAGACACCTATATGGATGATAATCCCAGAGGGATCATCGTGGTTAAGCCAAATTACTAAAATTTTTCTATGCCCTGTGTAGCTTCTAGATGGGTGATACTAATGCTCATTTCAGTCACTGCTTTTTCTCAACATCTAAGGCTGGCTAGTCTTCTCTCACTTTCATGTTTCGTATTTTTGCTTTTTTTCTTAAAAAATGTTAACATACTCAACCAAGTATTGTCCATGTTAATTTCCCTGGAAGCAATTCTATCCTCTATCTAAAAAAAGTATTATTAAAATAAAATATTGCCAGGAAGTACATGTACTTATGAGGGGGGAAGAGGAAAGAGACAAAGAACCCCTAGGGGACATGGTCACACCACAGAACTTTTTTCTCCATTCCTCCTTCCAGTCAGGATTGTGAGTACCCATACACAGGCACCTGGTGTGTTTTTCAAGTTACCAGGGTCAGGATTTGAACCATGTGGGCCATGGAGAGATCTGTCTTCCTTAATTTCTGAGCTATGTAGCCAGTCATGAAATTAATTTTTTAAACTTTTTTATTTCTATTTTTAACATGTAATACTTGTACCTATTTATAAGGTACAGTCTCAATACATGTATACAATGTCTAGAAATCAAATTAGAGCAATTAGTATATCCTCAAAAATTTATCATTTCTCAGTGGCAAGGAGAACATTCAAGAACCTTTCTTACAGCCATTTGAAATACACAATATATTATTGCTGTAGACACTGTACTATGCAATTGAACACTAGAACACTAGAACTTATTCCTTTTATCCGTAACTGCACTGCTGACCAACCTTACTCAAGCACTGCCTATGCGCATGCATATATACACACACACATGCACACACCCTTCCAGACCTTTGATAACCACCATTTTATTCTTTACTTCTTTAATTTTTTGAGGTCTACTGATTTTAGGTTTCACATGAGTGAAAGCATGCAAAATTTGCCTTTCTATTCTTGGCATATTTTACTTAGTGTAATATTTTCTGGGTTCACTTATGTTCCTGTAAGTAATAGGATTTCATGCTTTTTGTGGCTGAATAATATTTCATTGTGTAAATGCAGTACATTTTCTTTATTCATTCATCCACTGAAAAATGCTTAGGTATCTTGGCTACAATGAGGAGGGCTGATAGTCGTAGGGTTAGATGTGCCTCCCAAAGGATTTCCTAACTTATCTCATTAAGATTGCCCTCTACAGTCATAGAAGACACAAAGAGAAAGGCAGTTATTAAGGAAGTGATTCAGGGAGTGTAGTAAGGGCATATCTTCCCTGGTGTAGGTTTTAAGTCTGAAGTTTATTAGATAATCTTGAAAAAAAAACCTGGTCATACAATATGATAGAGTTTCTGTTGGTGGCACTTCAGGAGTGAAATAATTCTGCATTCCTGAATCATGCCTTGCCTAATTTAGTTGCAAGTATATATCATTATTTTCTAAGATGTGACGGAATTTTAGACATGTTCTTGATGTTGTTGTCAATTATTTTTAAGAAAATAAGAATCTAGAAGATTATTAATGAGAATTGACCTAATTATAGAAAAGAGCATATTTTTAAATGTATAGATTTAAAGTTGTACTGATTATTCCTCACTAGTATTCTAGAACATATTAGTGAGTGAACAAAGAAAGTGACATAGGTGGGCAGTGTGGATCCAAATGCTACTCCTACATTCTTCTGACCGTGTCCCCAGATTGGGAACTGAAGTAAGTGTTGGAGAGTATATTAGACAATACCTTTATTCGAGTAAGATGAACAAATGCTAACTGCATTATTATATATCAGAGGTGCTCTCGAGACTGGCCAGCCATGCAAACTCAAACACATAAGAGGAGCCTGTGCTTCTTTGTAGAATTCTGACTGGGTCTTACTTCTGAACACGGCGAGGCTTTCTTTTTAAATCTGCAGATTAATTGAATGGAGAGGTCTAAGAGGCTATGAATTAGATGATGAGAAGGAGAATCAACCATGTTTTAACAGGGTACACATACAGATCCAGACCAGCAAGATTGAGGCAAGAGGTGCTTATGTCAGTCAGCATTTACTGGGAAGCATTGAGGAAATGTACTTAAACTCTGCCTCCAGAGAAAAGGAGCTACGTTTTATGTTTCGGTGACAGCTTGTCCTGCACAAAAGTCATTGTGGGGGGAAAAAAAGAGCTCCAAAATGGCAACTTTTACTTGAACAAAATGTACTTTGGAGGTTGAGTGCTTATACAATGGTAGTATCCTTTGCTTTTCTCTACACCCATGGGCATTGTTACATATAAATAGCAAGAAGAAGATTAATGTTTCAGATGAAGGACTTATTTTACATTATATATATGTATACATCATTTTAGAGTAAACAAACATATGATATATTTAGATTTCTGGTCTGGCTATTGCAATTTAAAAAAGAAACTTTGCCAGAAGGCAGGTACGCTTGCGAGAGAAAGAGAGAGAGGAGAGAGAAGGAGGGAGAGAGAGAGAGAGAGAGAGAGAGCACACATCCCTCATAAAGAATGGTCATGTCACAATCTCTTCTCCTCCATTTTTCTCTCTTTTCAAGATTTTTAGTACACATGTACCTGCACGTGACATGATTCTTGAGCAGCCAGGTCCAAGACTCAAACTGTGTAGTCAACCATGTGGATTCAGCTCATATAACCACCAGGCCACAGGCTGACTCTACATTTAAAAATCAGATTTGTTAAATGAAAAAAAAAAAAAAAGTAGCTCTTACTTTGCTCTATGTATCAGAAACCCAGGTTTACTAAACACCTTTGATTTAAGAATCCTAACTGCTGTAGGAGTTCCTACTTCACTGTTGTTGGAAAGGGTGCTCATCATAGGTATTCTACAGTCTTCGTTTTGTGTGTCTTCACGTATGCTCATTGAGGACGAGAAATCTTTGTGTGATCTTTCACATATTCTTTTTTTTTTCCGGAGAGGTTTTCGCTATAGGGCGCGTGCGCTCGCCGGACAGACAGAGAGAGACATAGAGACAGTAAGCGAGAAATCACCCCCAGGGGGGACGGTCATGCTGCAATCCCTTCTCCTCCATTCTCCTCTTGGGATCTTGGGCAGGCACGCACACGCGCCCGGCGTGAGTTTTAAGCCACTGGGTCCAGGACGCGAACTGCAGTCCACTATGTGGGAGTCCAGCAACATAGTCATTACGCTAACTGCTGGTTCCCATGATCTTTCACATATTCTAATACATTATTGATCCAGTAGTAAGTTTTTTGTTTTCATTTTTGCCAATTTTCATTGTTTCGTTTCAAGTGTTTCATCACCTCTCAGTGAAGCCAAACAGAAGTAAGCAGATACTAGATCAATACTGTGTCTTCTGAAATATCCATAGAACATTACCTGTTAACATTAATCTCAGTGGCTGGAAGTTACCACATTTTTTAAATCCTATTGCTGACATAGCCTCTCCTTGGCAATTTTTTTCCCAACAAAATATATTTAAACTGTATCTTAGAACATTAATAGAGATTTATTCATCCATTTTATTTTATGAAAGAAAGCATGATTATACTTATTTTACTCATCAGCTTTTTGCATGGAATTGTAAAAGCTAAAACACTCATTTTGGTATCATTTACCAAAGTTAATTATAACATAATCACTAATGTAAATACCTAGTTTCCAACTTCATTAAATTCTGTTATAATTATGTTTTATTATTTCAGTCTTCAAAGTCCTTTGCTTTTGAGGGTGGGAATGTGTGGGAGGTACAGTATAAAATACTTCAGATATTAGAAGATGAAATGACATTTTATATTACTCACTTTTGAATCCTCTTCTTCTTCTTCAGTATATTTTTGCCATAGAGTGATGTGTTCACTAGAGAAAGACAGAGAAATGGAAAGAGAGAAAGTGAGAAATCCTCCCTCCCCAGGTAGGATGGGCCTGCCTCAATCCTTTCTCTTCCATTCTCCTCCTGGAATTTTGGGCACTCACACACATGGACCCAGCATGATTTTCAAGCCAGCAGGTCTGGGACTCAAACTGCAGTTGACCATGTGAGAGTCCAACACCTTAACTGTCATGCCACCTGCTGACCTCCATGCTTCATTTTTATAACCAAAAAAAGACAAATTGCCGTGCAATGTGTGATGGTTAGGTGTATTAAATGTAGGTGTATATTCAATGACGTCTTGTAAGTAAAGAGAAATGTTTGAGTTAAAGTGTAGAAAATGAAAGTGCTCTTTAATGTTGTTATAAAAAGATGCTCAATTTTACATGGTCTGGTGTAGCATTTGATACTCATTGTGGGACAGGAGAATTTTGTGGCACAAGATTAGGGGATAATAAAAGATGTTTCATTTATAGACACTGGGGGAGAATGTGTGGAAAAATAAAGACACAGTTTGGACGCACATATTCACACTTACACTAGGTAATTTTATTTTGAACTGTATCTTCAGTGCATTACTTTTTTCAACTTGTAATATAAATCTCATTACATGGTACAGATTAAGTACTTAGAAATCTTGAATTTGTGCTTTAACTTGATGGGCAATGAGTCAGAATTTTCAACCTTTATAATTGAATGAATTAATATGCACACAGAACTAAATCCCACCTAGAGCTAGTCTGGCAAGCAGACAGGTATTCCTGAAAATGAAAGATGGAGACTATAAAAAATGCAGTACTTGGCATTGAATAGTGTGATTCAGAAAATGTGAGTTCTAGGCCATGGGACTGGTCTTGGAATATTATTTTTAACTAGGTATTTTTACTCTCAATCTCTCCTCTTTTTTTTTTTTTTTAAAAAAAAGTTTCTTTCTTTCTTTCTTCCACAAGAGAAATACACAAGACAGAGAGAGCAAGCATCCTGAACTGACTCTTGATGCCACAGTCTTCTCTACCTTTAGCCAACCCTGGTCTTGGGGACCCATGTGCCCAGTATACTCAGGGAGTTCCCTGGACAAGAACCTGGAGCCTTATCATATGATTCCACCTATCTGAGCATTGTGCTTTATCACTACACTGCTGTCCAGCCCCTCCCCTCATTTTCTTTTATGAAGAGAGTAATAATTTTGAGTTCTAGGAAGAAATAGAAATACAGGAATGAATTAATTATATCATACATGTCTTGAAGTTTCACAAACAATCACTGAGCAAGTGTCCAGAATCTGTAAAGGGTGCAGCCTTCAATCACTTTCCTCACTCCTCCAAATACCAGACCTAAATGCTATTAAGAGCTCTGTTGCCCAACTGTTCGCATCAAGGACATTATTTAGAGGGTAATGAAAGAAAAAAAAAAACACCAAAAAAAAACAGTGTTCAATTTATGTTTTTCACACCTAATGAGGTGAGAAATTCTAGGCAGGCCCAAGAAACATTTTTAGTGTACTAGAATTTGATCTCTGTGAAATTTAGCAGTTTCATTGTGACAGTTTTAGCTTAATTTTACATAGTTTTATGTTGCATTGTTTTAAGCTTATGCTAGGTTTTCTTT
This sequence comes from Tupaia belangeri chinensis, assembly GCF_000334495.1. NCBI lineage: Eukaryota > Metazoa > Chordata > Mammalia > Scandentia > Tupaiidae > Tupaia > Tupaia belangeri. The sequence goes on along the minus strand of NW_006160140.1, from coordinate 1,742,510 downwards.
GCTAATAACACAGATGGCACTAAAAACAAACCAGTGAAATCCTGCTTTTTTTTTTTTCAAAGTATAGGAAAAAAATTAATGAAAATTTACATGAAAACTTTCAAGTTAGAGAACACTTTTAAAAATATATTGTTAGAGGAACCAGCAGTTGGCATAATGGCTATGTTGCCAAACTCCCATGCAGTTGACCGTAGTTCGAGTCCTGGACCCGATGGCTTAAACTCATGTTGGCATGTACGTGTGTGTGCATGCCCAAGATCCCAAGAGGAGAATGGAGGAGAAGGGATTGTGGGGTGGCCAACCCCCCTGGAGGGTGATTTTTCGCTTTCTGTCTCTCTGTCTTTATCTTTCTGGCGAATGCATACACCTTATTGCAAAAACCTCTCCCCCTAAAAAAATATTGTTGGAATAAGAATTTCACCAAGAGTATTAGAAACTTAATTTTTAAAATGAAGAAGAGAATATAATATCCATTGTTATTAAAGTATAATTTTTATTGAATATCAATCAATAATGAATTTTTCTTGTACAGTTTTATAATGTGTACATTCTCAAAACATTGGAAGAAATATTTACCAAGAATACTTATATGTTGATTATTTTGCTTTATATATTAATAAATTCTTCAAAGGTGCATTAATACATTCAGGCCACTAGGCATGTACAACCGTAGTATTATTACTTTTATGCAATTAAGTCATAATCTCCATAGGTTTGTACTCCAAAGAAACAACGTAATTCATGAAGAAAATAAGACTAAATACACGAATTGATGGATTATCTTGTCATCCTGTCAAGTCTAGATAACCTGGTGGTTGGGGTAGGGAGTAAATATCGTTTTAAATTGAGAAAAGAAGATTGAAAGGCATTTTAACATTTTTTCATCACGGTTGCACTTTCCCATTCCTAGATCTTAGATTATTGCAATAGCTTCTAAACGCATCCCTGTGACGAAAAGTCTTATGTTCTGACTCTAATATGCACATTTCTATCAGAGGTCTTCGTGAAGTAGTACTTTAGTCATTCGTTAGCTCGGACACTATCATGGGCCCTCAATGTTGGGGTCCTCCACCATATGTGCTGTTTAGTTTTATTCCTCTATTTTCTCAAAGTCCAATTGGTTCACTGACCATTGCTGCCAATAGCATGGACGGGAACTAGAGTGACTGAAATGCTAACTCAACACGCTTGTGGAAATTAAAATTATTTACATACTCTGCCTCAGCTCCTCACCTATCGAACGGAATTGATGGTAATAGTTCACCTTGTAGAGCTTTGTGAAATAGTTAAGATGTGTAAATTCTTTTTTTTTCCCTAAGAGACATTTTTGCTATAGGATGCATGCGCTTGCCAGAGAGACAGAGAAAATGAGAAATCACCTCTCAGGGGGTGGCCCTGCCACAATTCCTTCTTCTGCATTCTCTTCGGGATTTTGGGTACACACATACGTGCACTCAGCATGAGTTTCAAGCTGCCAGGTCTGGGATTCAAACTGTGGTTGACAATGTGAGAGTCAAGATCCTTAGCTACCATGCCACCTGCTGGTGCTGTGCAAAGTAAATAGTGAAAAATATCTTAATATTTTAACACCATATTATAAAATTATGTGACTCTCATGTTTTGTGACTTGGATTCTTGGAGATTTTGACATTTAGATGAAAGTTGGCTAGTTGAACATGTTTGTTAACTTAGCTCTGCCCCTAGACTTCATGAAACTAAACTGGGATCATTTGTTTTGAAAGAAACCTTATCTTGGTAAAATTATATTTTTTTACAGGGTATGTTATACATTTTGTGTGATACATTCTGTCATGGTCTTGAACATTTATATTAAATGAAAATAGTCTTTAAGAACAAGGCTGAACATATTCATACAACTTTTCTCTTCATAGCATAACTATGTATAGAGAAAAAATTATTTAAAATTCACTTTGTGGTATTTGCCCACTGAGACCTTTTGATATTATTGAAGAATGCATTCGCTTTCCCTTCTCTCTTTTTATTAATTTTTTCCAGGCACCACATCATACTTAAATTTTAAGTTTCAAGGGAATATGGAGAAGTATATTTACAAAATCCAGATATTCTTCATCTGAATTTCAGCCAAGAAGCAACTTATCATGCCACTGAAGCAAGATATGTCACTATGGAATTTGATTTATTACATGCTTCAGTTCTTAATGGAACAGAATAAGGCAATCTACCATGATTGTTGCTTCGAGCATAAGGTTAGAAGAGAAGTAATGCAAACAACCTCAAAATGAGGATGATGGAAACTATCTGCTTCTCTCTGGGTTTCTTGCTGACATCTACCTTGGATCCTCAGGTCACTCTCAGCCAGATCATCTCAATCATGGGCCTCCTTATGTGACATCTGAACAAGCTGAAAAATTATTTTTTCAAATTGGAAAAATAAGTGGTTCCACTGCATCCTCTGTGGGAAATTTGGAAGTGTACTTTGTAAATATGAGAAATTCATAAGGCTCAGGTGATTTATATCCTCCTTCAAGAAAATAGGGATTGGGGTAACAGAGAACCTTCTTATAACTCGTGCAACGATAGCAAGGTCAGTAGCCAATAAAGACATCACCATCCATGATTAATTGTGGATGGTTCCACCCCCAACTTTCCTTTTATCCCAGAGACCTAGATAAATGCCATGATGGGCTTTAGTGTTTCAGCTCTGTCCTTCTCAGGCACCTAGCCAGACATAGCAAAGCAGAATTAAAGAAGAGGTAACGCTAGAGTGATAAAATTTAATATCAGAAGTAAAATGCACTGATACTGAAAGGATGCTTTTGCAGGATCAGAAACAGAGAAGTAAAATTGTTTGAGCATCATAAGAGTTATCCTAAATCTGCAGTTTACAGATTTCTGCATTTGGCTTCGTGTCCTAAAAATACCTAGTTCTTTATTTTTCTAGTAAATGAAAAGGAAACTTGTGTTTTCGTAGGTACAAGAATAACTAGGACGTGCTCCCTGATGATGTTTAACTGGATTCACAGAAGCAGTCATTTATTAGTGACAGTTTCTAAGGTCACTTTCATAGATAGTCATGCTTATTTATTTCCATTTTATAAGTCCACTGATAATCTTTAATGCATATTACAAACCTTTTAATTATCTCATGTTTATTGAACATTGAGCATGTGTTATATACAGAATTCTAGTGATTACTCTTTCTGTTTGCAAGTGTGTGTGTTTATAAAAGCAGAACTTCTATTTTCACACAGTGCTTAAGTACTCTATATAGCAGCCAAATTTGCTTATTTGTGTGAAAGATAAAGATTAATAATGTCACCAAATGTTTGTAGAAAATGTTTCAGTTTTCACAATAGATAGATTTCTTTTGCTATATAACGTAACCTTCTAAGAGATGCATAGAATGTTGTCATTTTTTTTTTTTAAAAAAAGACAGAAAGGAAGAGGGAAAATTCCTTTAAAAATGAATGGGGGGGGGAGAGAGAGAGAGAAAGATAAGACCCTAGCCATGAAATCTACTCTACCCCCAATCCCTCACCAGTCAGAATTATAGGCACCTGTGGCCACACCTGATGTGTTCAGGTAGACTCACGATCTGAACCAGCCATTTTTACATATACCCCAGTATCACGTAGCAGTGCCCAACTGCTGTTGCCACAGTTAGGACACATAGTACTATCTGAATTCCATTTTACAACTGTGGAAACTGAGGCATAAAAACCAAATAATTAGTGCATTGTATATAGCCAAGTTAAACTATATTAGAAATAAATACAACTAAAATGTAAGTCTCTTTTTGGTTGAATTCAGTCTCCAGCCTCACTAAATCTTAAGCAGGCATTTGAGGCCATTAAGATGCTGAAGAAAGTATACCAAAACTGCAGGTCCTCATCATTGGTCTTGAGAAAAGTTATGTGTAGAGGAGAAGAAAAACATCTGGTGTTTGCTTAAAATAATTCCCCTCTAAGTGAGTGGAGTGACCTGCTTCAAGTGTTGTTGGCTTTGTTCAGAAAGTAAAGTTTCTAGGGTATGTTATAGAAGAGACTTGGACTCAAAAAAACTAGCTAGGCTCCCCTCTCCACCCCCAGAAAAAAATGAAGATGAATTTAAGGGGAGAAAGAGCAGGGAAAATGATAAGGTGAAGAGGATGAAGAAGGCACTCTCAACAAGTCAGGATGGCTATTTAAAATTGAAATTCTTGGTCACCAAGGGTGCTTGGTGTTCCATGGTAAGCCATTTGCTATGTAATTCTGATATTTAATCCTCCCATTACTCCAAACCTTCGCTAATTTATTTATTTATTTATTTTTTGGAGAGGTTTTTGCCATAGGGCACATGCACTCTCCAGACAGACAGAGACAGACAGCGAGAAATCACCCCCCCCCCCCAGGGGAGATGGCCACGCCGCTATCCCTTCTCCTCCCTTCTCCTCTCGGGATCTTAGGCACGCACGCACACGCGCCCTGCATGAGTTTTAAGCCACCGGGTCCGGGACTCAAACTGTGGTCAATTACATGGGAGTCCAGCAACATAGCCATTACGCTAACTGCTAGTCCCAACCTTTGCTAATTTTTGAAATCCTTATTTGTGCTATGTAAGTATATATTCACCTCACCCTTTGACATTGAAAAAGGACTGTTCCACTGCCAGGGTTGTGAATGGTATACAAGCTTTAGGAGGTGAGATAAGGTGATGTTTGGAGTTCGGCAAAAATAGAATCTCTAAATCAAGTGATCATAAAAATATAACCAGTGGGAATGTGAAGATTTTGAAGATTTTGAGAAAAGAGATAATTTCATAGGAGAATAATCACAAAATGAGGCTGAAATTTTTCAGTTCACTCATTCTGTATTCTCATCCTTTTTTATGTTTATTTATTTTTTGCCTGATTTTTAAAAATTTTGTTCCACAAAGTGTCTTTTATATTTTAGAAGTTTCTTCCAGCAGCTAACTCTGTAATTATGACATCAACTCCTCAGTAAAGACTCATAGAATTCATAGGTGATGAAGAGGCCTACCTAGTAAGAAAGTTGTTTACTTAAGGACAGATGATCATCAGTGTAAAGGAAGAATGTGTTTATTAACAGTCAATTAATGTCCCTCTGTCCTTGGAAGAGTTACTGAATTTACTGCAAATTCTCAGTTCTGGAACTTGTGAATGTCCAATTCTATTGCTCCTCAAGATTCCTGAGAATTACCTATGGCTTATGTTCTTGCAGCCTTCTCTGCTCCATGCTCCCTTATGTTCAAAATAAAATATTTTATCAATTCACACACACACACACACACACACACACACACACCCATACACACCCTCAGCATTTTGTGAGTATGGCAGCCCTTACTGAGCTTGAGTCATTTGTGAGGCCTGTCATAGTGTGTAACCCACTTGCATCTCCCTAGTTCCAGCCTTTCTTCTTATTAATTCTGTCTCTTTTCTTTTAGCCTCAAAAGTGAGAAAAAAAAAATCCTCCGTATATTTTATATATAGCAACTTATAGGCACATTTTAAAACGTTTTATTTATTTTTTCCATATGCAAGAGAGACTGAAACAGAGAGACAGCACATCACCAGAATCTTGACATCACAATCTACCCACAGCTTCTGCCAACACCAGGTCATTGGCATGCACACCCCTGGCACACTCAGATCTCCAGAGGCACACACACAACCTTCCCACATGGGTCAGCCTTGTGGAACACTGCCTTTTATTGCCCACCACTATCAGGTCCCCACATTTTTACAACTTGTGCATACCTTAGGAATAATACCCTTTATACCTTGGTTGACTTAAGTATTTCTCTAAAAAAGATACATGCTTTCCTTAAAAGGAATTCAGATGACTATATTTTCTCCAATTTTTTAAGTATGTAAATATTTGGTATTACATTTGTATTTTAGATAAGTATTACCATACTTATCTAAAATTATAATTACCAAGACTCTTCTGATGATTTAATAAATATTCAAAACAGGCAGCTTAGAGGGTAAGAATTTAGTTGTCTGGCTTTTACAAATAATGCTCTTAGTTGTTGGCACCCTGGATAATGTTTTAGGATATTCATTGACTTGGGATTTATCTAATTGGTTTATAGAGAAGAGATAATTTAATCAAAATGCTTAATTTATTTTCACAAATGATAAATTAATACATCTGTACTTTTAGAGGTTATCTATTTATAAGAAATCCTATTTTAGAAATCCCCAAATCCAAATGCAGTCATGAAATGAAAATAGCATTTCTCTCTCTCTCTCTCCTTTTAATTTTTTCCCCACTTTTCCATTTCACCTGCTCTTTCACTGTGGTACCAAATTGCTCTTCAAAATATCTTAAGCCTATTTCAAAATTCTCACTAATTTCAAGTGATAACTAAAATCATTGGTTATAGATCTAGTGTCAAATAAGTCTTTATCTCTTCCTGTGGGCGGCTATCTTTTTGACTGATGTAAGTGAAAAAAGAACTGCATTTCTTTTTTCTAGTTGAAAATGGACAATTTAGCCACCACATGTCTGCCAATGTACCTCCGTATGAGATGTAATTATATGTGAAATAATAACCTTGCTGCCAAATAGTATTCAGTGCTTTGCTTTATATGAGAAACAATACATTTTTAGTTCCAAAAGGCAATAAGATAATGACATTCAAGTCAATCTCTTGCTGCTTTTAACTTTCTTACTATATTTTTAAGTCTCTTGCTCATCCCTCTCTAGTTTTCAATATGTTAAGATGACAATCTCTTATTATAATTTAGATAACATAGCCTTTGGTTAATTTTCAGCCTTTTTTTCCCTCTGAATATGTATGTATTAAAAAGTCTATTCTCAATTTATGATAACAAGTTTTAGAAAACACTTCTCTCATATAAATCATCTGCCATTGTGTAGTGTTAGGAGTTTATAATATACTATTTTCACTAATCTATTTTAGTGAATTAAAAGTCTGTTCAAATAAAAAAGGAGCCAGGTAAGAGAAGAGTCAATAATAATAGCCAATATTTGTTCAGCACTAACCACGGATCAGTTATTATGTGGAGAGCTTCATATGCTTTCTCTCACGTTGTCCTTTTAAAACACCTATAAAGTATAACTCTGATTTCCATTCTCTGCATGCTATATTAGATTTTATTTTTTAATATGTGTTTTTTCCTTCTTACTTCCTCAGGAGTTAGTCAACATTTGCAGTTGTAGCTGAGTGGCATCATATTGTAGGCTGAGGGTAAAGTTATCTGACCCCAGAAAACCCTCCTCTGGCGTTTCTTAAATGCCATATTCTAGGTTCATTGAGGTACAAGGATTTGAGTGTGTTAAAATGTTAAGAAGGAGCAGTGAGCCATGTAAGGGAGAAAAGAGAGTATAGAGGCAGAATGAGGTTATTATTCACATATTATTTCTCACTTTCACATCATAATAAAGAAACTTGGAAATGAACAGGTTGACGCGACCAGTTGCTCTGTTACGATAACCCCACAGTTGACTAGCCTAGAGCAGTACACAGTTATCTCACACAATATCTGTTGATTAGGAATTTGGGAGCATCACAGTTGGGTGGTTCCGCCTCAGGAGCTCTCTGAAGCTACAGCCAAGATGTCCAGAGTTGTCGTCATCTGAAGACAGGACAGGCTGCGAAGCTGCTTCTCAGGGGGCTCATTCACATGGCTATGCTGCTGGTTGTCGGCCAGAAGCTTCAGTTTCTTTGCATGTGGATCTTTCTGTAGGGACTGCTTAAGGATTTTCATGACACAGTGGATGGCTTTTCCACAGAATGAGTGGTTCAAGGCCAAAGTGTCAATATCTTTTGTGACGTTGTTTTCCTAGTAAGAATGTCACTTCTGCCATATTCTGTTGACTACATCAACAACCTCTAAAACTAGAAGGTGAGGATCTGAGCCAGACCGTTTTATAGTCTGGCTAGCACACCAGTATAAACTGATCGGTGAAAGACTCTCTTAATATCTGTTAAGCTTCTATGACTCTTACATGATGATTAAGAGGACAAAAGATACCTCTAAAGTAAGTGAGATTAAATGATCTACTCATCTGGTAACTTGTGGGGGTGTTCACAGTCACTCAACAAATAATCAGCATTTACTTTGTGCCTTTTATTATTCTAGGCAATGGAGACTCATTGGCAAATGAGACTGGACAATCTTTTTGCCTATAAAAAGCTCATATTTGGAACCAGCAGATGGTGTAATGGTTATGTTGCTGGACTCTCACGTGGCTAATGGTGGTTTGAGTCCTGGATCCTGTGGCGTGAAACTCATGCTGGACACTTGTGCGCACATACCCAAAATCCCGAGACGAGAGTGGAGGAGAAGGGATTGCAGCATGGCTATCCTCTCTGGGGGTTATTTCTCACTTTCCATCTCTCTGTCTTTGTCTCTTGGGTAAGCATACATGCCTTATAGAAAAAAAAAAAAACTCTTAAAAAATAAGAAGCTTATATCCTAGCATAAAGACATAAGAACAAACAACAAAAAGAAAGGAAGAAGAAAAGATAATTTCATGTGGAAATATATTTCATCTGAAAACAGTAAGTTATTTTAATTTAAATCAATGGGAAGACTTTTTAGTTGGGGAGGATCATGTAAGACTACTCTGAGGAGGAAACCTTGAAGTGGAAATTCGGTGACAAGGAGACAGGCAGGTAAAGATATGCATGAGAGAAATAGAACAGGTATAATGAAGAGTAAGGACTAAATTACTGAGAAGGGAGTAAGCTTAGAGATTTGAAGAAACAGAAAAAAAAAAAGCTATTATAGTTATAGTGTAGATAGGGGATTAGTTAGGAGCCAGGTCACTTAGGGTCTTAGGTCACACTAGCAGATTCTGATTTTATTCTAAATGTGTTAAGCACTTGTTAGACACTGTTAATTGGGCAGAGTCATAATCTAATTCACACATTAGGAAGTTAACATTGGCATCTGTTAATTGAGGAGTGAAAAGTGGAAGACCTTTAGGAGGTTGTTTTACTCACGCAGGGGATACATGTTGATGACCTGAATTGGAGTTGAGGCAGTGGCATTGGTAAAAAGTAGTCTGACTCAGTATGTATTTTGGAAGTAGAACCAACAAGACTTGCTGATGAATCAGAAGTAGATTTTTAAGGAAAGACAGGAATCAAGAATGTCTTGAACTGTTGGGGAGATGGCACCATATAAGGAGATAGAAATAGCATGAGGAAATTTCATTTAAAGCTTGGGGTGAGAATGCCTTTTGAGTCACTAAGCTATTCAGTTTAGGTCACATTAAGATGCTTACTAATTCTCAAAGTGGAACTATTGTGTAGGAAAGAGAAGATATGAATCTTTGAGGAGTCAGAATTAGAGATGTAGATCTGAGACTCATTGTTATGAACACAGTCATCATCATACAGATGCCTTATAAAACCATATGATTGGATTAGGTCACCTCTAGAGGTAGGGGAGTGTACATAAAGAAGTGAGGGGCTGGCCCCATGGTGCAGTGGTTAGGTACTACAGAAGAAGCTGGATACCACGCAACAGACTGGGGTTGAAATCCCAGCCTGGTCAGCTTCATTCCAGGCTCATAAATATGTACCCAGGATCCTGATGAAGTAAAAAAATTGGAGGAAAAGATTGCAGAGTGACCAGGCCCCCCTGGTAGGTTCTCTGTCTCCCATGCTTGCACATATGGTCTCTATCATGAGTAAAAATAAATAAAACATTTTTTCGGGAGAGGTTTTTGCTATAGGCACGTGCGCTCACCAGAAAGACAGAGACAGAGAGATAGAAAACGAGAAATCACCCCCCGGGGGGATGGCCACACAACGATCCCTTCTGCTCCATTCTCCTGTTGAGATCTTGGGTACACACACACATGGGCCCGGCATGAGTTTAAGCCACTGGGTCTGGGACTTGAACCACGGTCGACTGCATGAGAGTCCAGTGATGTAGCTGTTACTCCATCTTTTGATCCCTATAAAACTTTTATAAAAGAGAAATAAATACATTATCAGGGATACTTGGGAGAAACCAACGATGAGCAACCAGCGTGGAAAACCGAAGAGGATCAGGAAGTAAAGAAAACGAAAAACTATAGGAGTATGTTATCTTGAAAGCCAAGGGAAAAATTTAGTTTGAGGAGGAGGTAATGATAAAGTATGTTAAATGTTATTAACTGGTCAAGCAGGGTTATTATTCAGAATTCTGAGAAGTCCCATAATCAGCCATTTGCAAACTGGAGACTCAGAAAAAACTGGTGATGTAGTTTTACCCTGAGTCTGAAGGTCTGAGAATCAGGTGTGGTTCCAGCCCATCCCTGAAGTCCAATGATATAAGGCCTAGTCCAGGGGCAAAAGATCAGTGTTTCAGGTGATGTTACAGCGAGAATTCTCTCTTCCTCTCACTTTTTGTTATATTCAGGCCTCAGTGAACTGCATTGCCCACCCACATTGGAGAGAACCAACTGCTTTACTCAGTTCAAAGATTTGAGTGCTAATCTCTTCCAGAAACACCCTCACAGACATGACCAAAAGTAATATTTAATCAGACATCTGATAATCTTATTGCCCAGTCAAGGTTGACAAACAAATTTGAACACCATAAGTTAGAACTGATGCTTAATTACAGGGAGGTCACTCATTATTACATGGCGGTAATATGTGAACTTCAGAGCGGTATACAACATGAGGAACCGGTAAAGACTGGCCACTGTGACAAGATAAATACCGACTGGATTACAGAGAAGACAATGTTTAAAATGTTTCAGAGGAGAGTGTCTCCCATGTTGCTGGGATAGCAAGTCATGTAAAAGCAGAGCAGTGACCATGAACCCACACAAGGTGATGTCTTTAATAAAGAGATTTTCAATACCGTGGTGAGAATGAGAGCTCAAGGAAAGCGATCTGAGCAGACACAGTAAATGAACAAAATAGTCCTTTTTGTTAAAAACATGGTTTCTAGAGTAATAAAAATAATAGTTTTTAATTTCATCAAAATACTGAACATATCATTGAAAGATTTTCCACTGTGTCCCTCTGCCTCGAGACATGTTTCACCAAACATCCTTTATATTTTGTTAAGTTTTAACATATTAAGTATGTTCTGTGTATATGTGTGTACGTTTATGCATTACATTATTTTGAATGTTTCAAACTTACGTTGAAATAGTAAGTTTATATACACACTTTTGCTTGACATTACAAATGTGCTTTTTGTTGAAAATGAAAACCAGCCCTAGGTCTTTGCTGTGTAATATTTCATTGTATTAAAATGCTGCCTTGTATATATCCATTTTCATGATGATTAAAAACGTGCCTTGTTTTCAGTTTTCCACTTACAAATGCCACTAACCAGGGCTTCCTTTCATAAGCCCATTGTGTACATAAATGATGTTGTTGGCCCTTCATGCAGAAAAGTTTTCTTTCCTCCAAGAACTAGTCAAGAGTGAGCATTATCACCCCCTACCTTTTCAAATCCCTATTTTACAATTCTCTAAATAAGCGTTGTTGATTCCAATAGCAAATAATGGCTTTCATTAATTTTCCACTGTAATCACTTAAAATTTCTTGGGCTATATATATTTCAAACTTCTTTCTTAAGTTTTGCCCTTCAGTAAATAAAGAATAGTGCAATGTAGGAACCTCATTTTAATATTTGTTGTGATAAAAGATTTATGCTTGGTTTAAGCAAGAGTTCCATAGAAATAATGATAATAAAACAATGAATGATTCTGATGTTTATACTTCATGGAACTCAAGTGGACCTTGAACAGGTGATCCTGGTATGTTTGTGTGTGAGGTTAGTCTCAGAGAAATTAAGGCAAGTAAATATGGATAGTATGTAGGAAATTCTGCCTTGAATTTCTGTTTCTTCTAGAATTTACTAAATTATTTTACCAAAATATATATTTTCAATATATATATTGACTGGTTAACATTTGAGGGATATCAATTTCCAGTGAGATAATAGTGTTTTTTAAGAAAGCATTTAAAAATTTTTAAAAAGTCTCAAAAAAGGTTTTTTTCCCATCTTTTCAATATAAAGAATTGTTTGACTGATTGCTGGTTTCAAATGTCTAACTGGTAATACTACTTATAATGGATTAAAAACATAAAAGAAATGAGTGTTTTTAATTTTCTCTTGGGGTAGTATAGTCTAATTGGTAAAATGTTGGATGGTGTTTCTGTCCTCTTTATTTTCCATTTCTAATATAGAATCAATTAAGAGTAAGCAGTTGGAAATAATTCTTAACATAATTCTGTGATCCCTTTTATAATATAGTTAATGTAATTCCTCCAAGTAAATGGATATCAATTTCAATAAGTTTCCTAAATGGAGGGTGCTGTGTGAGGCCTTTCATCCTGCCCTTTTAAAATTGACAATTAAGTACATAAGAAGTAAGTGGTGATTTCATTAGAACTCTACAAATACCTGGCCAAGTCAAATGCTTTTACTATAGTCAGGACTTCTTTTTGTTTAAAAATATGATGAGTGAATTTTGTTCAGTTCACTGTAGGTAATTGTAGTGATTAATTAGATCTATGGTACTATCTAATCTATTCACGTAATTATAAATACATTAATTTTATACATCTTATATATATAATTATGTCTGTATATGGGCATAATAGATTACATTACATATTTTTTCTTTACCTTTCTCAGTTTCATAGGATGATAGGCAATACTAAGCCATGAGAGTAATTTAGTTATATAATGCCCATAGACTAAAGACTGACGATGAAAATGACAACATTCATTAATTCTACAAATGCAAATTGAATGTCTACATTGTAGACTCTTGAAGATTAAATTCTAGAAAAAGGAGAGAGCAGAGAGCAATAAGAAAATACATGAGTAAATTATATAGTGTGTTGGAAAGAAAAAAATTCTGGGGTATAAAACATAAAGAACTCAAAGGAGAATAGAACATGTTGGGGGTCCAGCCTGCTCCATAATGTAGTGGCATTGTGCTACTCTAGGAAAGCTGACTCCCCATGGTTATCACGATTGGAACCTCCAGTCTGGGCAGCTCAAACCATGCTGGGCATATATGTGAGTGCCCAGGATCTAATGGCTGGAGGACAGGAGGAAGGGGATTGCAGAGTGACGGGACCCCATGATGAGTACTCCTCTCTCTCTCTTACTCTCATATTTATGTGTACATACTCCAACATGAATAAATAATTTTTTAAAGTGCAGGGTAGGTAGGGGTCTTATGCTATGTGTTTTCATTAATAAAACATCAGCAGTATTACACTGTAAAAGAATATAATCTTGGGACCAACAGATGGAGTGATAGTTGAGGCACTGGACTATCACATGGCCTACCGCAGTTCAAGTCCTGGATCTAGCTGCTTGAAAGTCACACTGCAGGTGTATGAGTGCATGCCCAAAATCCCAGGAGGAAATTAGAGGAGAAAGAATTATGGGATGGCCATTTACCATGGGTGGGGGCGGGGCGCGATTTCTCACTTTCCTTCTCACTGTCTTTGTCTCTCTCTGGCAAAGACGTGTCCTATGGCAAAAACATAAAAAAAAAAGATTCTCTAATGTAATATTGATTGGAATATTAAATTTGTGTGTAAATATGTGTGTAGACATTAAATGTTATATGTATTTGTAATCTATTTTACATTTAAAAAAAAAAATCTTTATGAGAAACTTAGCTGTATCCTTTAAGGTCACATGGTGAGCTTATTCCATCACCCATTGCATTTTTATCTCCTGTTTATGTCTGTAGTAATATACTCCTACCACTGTGTATGAATTCCACATCCCTTTTTCTTCTTTATTCTTCTGAACCTACACTCCTGTTTTAATACCTCATATATTTTTATTATTACTTAATCTCATTATCCTTATTACAAAATATAAACACCTTGACATTATTTTAATATAAAATCATTTAAAATATTCCTTTTTTACATATTTGTAAGTTGCATTGTGAAATTATAGTGACAAATTTAATGTTGTGATACATTAAAGTAACACTTGAATATTATTCTTGCCACTACTCCATGTGATACAATTTGAACTTATATTAATGTAAAAACATTCTATTCCAAGTGTGTTTCTATTAGGTAGTATAAAGTGTAATTTCTGCAAAAATACACAGGATAATAATTTTCCAGAAACTCATGCTATCATCTGATAGTCTTTTTCCAATGACAATTTAATATGATTAAATGCAAATGAAACTTTAAATATATGTAGAAAACAAATTTGAATAAAAATGGAATGTAAATTTGAATGAAAATGGAATGTATAGAATATAAAGAAGTATTTTTAGTCTATTTCATTTATCTTTTGTTTTAGCTAAATGTATATTCTTTAATCTCTTCTTTTTCAACAGTAACAATCTCTAACCTTATTAGCATTAGATCTCACAGGAAACATAAGCCCTATTGATTCATTCATTTGTGAACTCATTTAACAAATATTTACTGAGTACATGGGCCAGCTCGGCAGTGGTAATCTGCAGCTCAAGCATGTTGGCTCTATATTGGAAGACTGCAGGTTCAGTTCCCCGGTCGACCTGCAAATGGAGGTTGTCACATCCATGATCCTGGTGGGCTGGGAAGGCTGGGGCAATGGTGGTGTGAGACCTCGTAAAGAGTGTTTGTCTTTCTCTTTCTATCTCCCACTCCCATGAAAGAAGCTATTTTTAATCTATTGAAGATGTCATAATCCATGGCTGCTTCTACTTGCTGGAGATACAAAATATAATGATGCTTATAACTTAGTAGCGAAGACAGAAAAATGACTATATTTTTACCGCACAGTGAAGAGCAGCAAAATGAGAAGAACATTCCAGGTCTGGTGAAGAGCACAGATCAGAAAGTAGAGGCATACAACTTTGGGAGTTGAGAAATTCTTCTGTTGATCATTCTCAATTGTGTGGACAATATTCTGGAAGAAGAAGAGCAATGAAGGATATGACAAATGAGGGCCACACCTGGACTGGGTATTAGATATATCATTACAACAATGACCAGAAGAGTAGCTTAGAGAGTGAATGAAAATATGGTAGCTATTTATAAGGTCCTATCAATAATATAAGAGAGAAATATTAAGAAACTTCAATTAAAGCAGTGGTCTTGTGTCAGTGGAAAATAGTGTGGGCAAACTCAAGAGGTGTAAGTGGAAGGAACTGTGGTAATGTGATGGAAAGAAAGAATATAATGACTTCTAAAATTTCTTGTATGACTAGGTGGGGTAAAGAGTGATGGAGGTAATACAGGAAGAGAAGAAGATTTATGAAGTAAAGGGATGAGTGCAGTGTCAGGTGTAAAGTTTTAAAAGTTTCTATGAGCTAGGTAAAGAATTTCAAGTTCTAGAGACATCTATTCTGACAGTATGGTAAATATATAATAAATACACAGAGAAAACTCTCCCAGTAGAGAATACTCACACTATTAAAAGTACTTTTAAAATGCAACTGAGATAGTAGCAAAGTTTAAAAAAAAATTGGTATAGAAATTATAAAAAAAATTACAAATCCATAGAAGTAATTGAGCATTGGAGCCCATTTTGACCCAAAGATATTCTGCCAACCTCAGCATCTTGGGAGTTCAGTTAATAGGAAAATCAGTTGCAGGATCAGGAGGCAAAATGTGGAGGAGGCAAGGAGAATGGAAATGAAGCTTTTCTAAGGGCTGGCACTCCCAAAGGTGACATGTTTCAAGGACAACTAGAATAATCTAACCATAATAGGAGATGGTAATACTATTTATCTATCTTGATCGTGGTTCTTGGTAAAGAAAAAATAAAGAAAAATTTCTTCTGAGACTTTCTAGTTATAAGCTCACTCAGTAAGATTGGAACTGAAAGTTGCATGGTTTATGTGTCTCAAACAAACAAACAAATCCACATCAAAAATTTAGTGTAGCCTCTGGTCGATAATGCCCAGGAATTTATTAGAGGGGATTTGGTGGTTTCTCTATTAGGACACTTTTAAGACATAAGCCCCCGGGGCCAGCAGATGGAGTAATGGTTGTGTTGCTGGACTCCCACATAGCTGACCATGGTTCGAGTCTCACACATGGTGGCTTGAAATTCACACCGGGCATATGTGTGTGCATGCCCAGAATCCTGAGAGGAGAATGGAGAAGGGATTGTGGCATAGCCATCCCTTCTGGAGGGTGATTTCTCACTTTCTGTCTTTCTGTCTCTCCAGTGAGCACATGTGCCCTACAGCAAAAATCTCTCTTAAAACAAAACAAAAGACATAAGCCCCAAATTTAACTTTATCTCACAGGAAGTTTCAAGAAATAGGCACTCACAATTTAAAATTACCTAACACATGATGTCACAAGTTACCACCCATGAGAGTTAGCAAAACAAAATACTGAATTTGATAAGAACTATGGATGCTGGGATTATCGCATATGAAGTACAAAATAGTATGGTTTAAAAGTTCGGATAAATATTACACCTAACCTGTATCCTGCCTACCACTGGCTTGGCCCAGCTTTTATTCCAGCTCTCTCTGTGGATTCAGTTTTCAACTGCTGCAACTTGCATGCATCTCACCTTAGCTGAGCTATGTATCTCTTGCTTCCTTCTACAGGTCTCTCTGATGTCAAGTGTGAAATTCCTGCACACTCCCACTTGGCATGTTTTCACATATAAGGAAATGTGAGAGAGGTTTTGACCAATTTAGAAATGGAAACTAGTAAATACATCCTCCCTCTTTCATCTTTCGGCAGGAGGGAAGGAGCCTGAAGAACTTTGTACCTGGCTGTGTGGAAGATCTGAACAAGATCAAATACCAATTGCCCACAGCTGTGACCATATTGAAGCTATAGCTTTCTATTTATCTTTCAAAGTTTCCACCTCCCAATTTAAGCTACGTACATACAAGTCTGTGTCTTAGGTTCTGCCCTTGGGGAACGGAAGGACGCAGACTTTGCTTTCTGTGTTGGAAGAGGAACCTAGACAAAGATAGTTGGGACTGCAAGTGACTCTAAAATACAGACTCTAAGAATGAAATTCTGGAACTGTCATTGATGAAAAAAGATGGAGAAAGGATCACCTCTAGCATGCAGCAGTATTGTAAGTACGAAGACTCACTGGCAGACAAAGATGAAATGCAAGTGAAGGCTCATGCAGTAGCAATGGCACTTGAAAGGTATGAGGACAATGATAATTACAAGGACTGTGAAGTTTGCTGGCTTTTGCTATCTGTTATAGGAGCCTCAAGAAAAGAAAATGACAGACTAAGGCTAACCAACTATCATTTCAAGGTGTGCTTTGAAAGTAAGGGGTCTATGTGTCAGTGTATAAAAAGCCCCTTATCTTATATAGCATAGAACAGATAATGATGAAAACCAGACCCAGGATTTAATTATAGGGTTAACAGACTGACAAAGAACACAATGCACTGCCTTCATAGTACCGTGTTAAACTCAGGACCCAAACAGAATAGTGGTAACTTCAGAACTGGCGTGGGGGTATTTGAATAAGCTGAAAATTCTTGAGCTACAGATTTTTATGACCCTTGAACCAGGCTTTGTTCACTTGGAGAACCTGGAAAGTCCTCAGCTGGGGCAGGTGTCTGCCAAGCTGATACATGCCTTCCTTAAGATCTAGCTCTATCTTTCCCCATTGCCTTTGAGAAATAGCCAGGGTCATGTTGCAGATAGTCTAATCAGGGAAATAATGACCCTGTCCTGGGAGGACATAGAATATGCATCCCAATATTGCAAGATGTATATCAGCCAGGATTATAAAAACACGTGGTTAAGTGGACTAGAGGGTAGTTGACTAGGGGGACATTAATTGTCTTGAGAGTTACTCTTCCATGACTCATGGTTTAAAGTCCTGGTAAGTGATCCTTATGTTTCCATTGGGTCCTTGATACTTGGACATGCTTCTTGTTTAAAGTAAATGAGGTAAAAATACAGAAGACGCCTTGGTAAAATGTTAAGGAGTCAGAAGCCTCAGGGAAATGACAATGGAAATATGGATTTATTACATGGGAACTGAGTTTCTACCACTTGGATTTTCTGTGAAAGTATAAAAGATTCTCTTCACTACCTCATAAGTTAAGAAGGAATATACTGGCAGAGGGACGTCTCCTCAATCAACTAGAAGACAACTGTCCTCTCTCTGCTTGAGTTGAGGGTAACATATGATGTGATGAAATTGGGCTCCTTAGTAACAATAGGAATAATGCTTTGAAAGTGAAAGGCCAGGTTGTGACAATTGACCAATAGAGACAAGGTCGATATAATCACTCTTAATACCAGCAAGATCACAGTGACAAATGGATGACTTGATCAACAGAAATCTATAGTGATAGCTGACAGCTGATAGGTACATTTAGGGGTTACATAGATGGCCAGTCAAGTAGGATGTTCTTTGACGTGTATAACCAGAAAAAAAAAAAATGAGAGCTGGCAAGGTGAAGGGTGAATTCAGCTGCTGCAAGGAAAATCAAGGCCTTTCATCAAATTCTCAGATCTGAGCTCGGTTTCCAACTCAGAGTGTATTGATTGAAGGGGGAATAGGTCAACGAGTAAGAAGCATAATGTACTTCCATAAATATATATGACAAATATTTTCCAAATTTTGCCCTGAATAGAACAACTGTGGCTATGTATCAGATTAACTGAACACCGAAGGGAGATTCTTAGTTGACTGAATTCTAGGAGACTCAAAACACCATCCTGGTCTTCTATCCAGAGAGAAGGCTTGTGGAGGGCAAGTGGTAAGTGAGGATTAACCCGTTGATCTGACACTGGTCCAATGGGCCTGTGAAACTACCTGGTAAGTATTTCTCTGGCCTGCAGTATATCCTTGGAAAGGATTTACTTAGTGGCTTGGAGAAACTGACATTTGTTCCCTATCTTTTGCATTAAGAGCCATTATGCTAAGAAGGGCCAAGTAAAGACACTGAGATTACAACCTCCTCTGATCCCTAATTTATTTGAAACAACATCATAAGGAATATATCATAATATCACTCATGTTCTGGCACTTGATCCATAAATTAGATACGGTAAATGTGTTTTTTTACATTTTATTCATAATGAAGCTGAAAAGCGCTTTAATTTTTTATGGGAGATAACGAAACACATACTCACTGTTTAACTTCAGAGTGGTTGTTTCTTCTCTGCCACAACATAGGTTGAAAGGGCATCAGAACACTGGACTCGTACACTATATTAACACAGTGAGCAAGCAGAAAGGTGCATGTACCTTGAGTGGTCCTATAATACAGATGTGTGCTGCAGAGATTCAGGGCCTGCCCCATCAGTGAAGTTCTTAGAAACTGAATTGTCTGGAGTATGCCAGGCAATCTGTCCAAGTAAAGAAATATATTACTGAAACTTTTGCTCACACAGTCTTTAGTAATCCTCTTTGGATTTTGGAGGTACTGTATTTGAGAATATTGTGCTGACTCAGTTATTGGGTGAATTAAAAGGCTGCTGTTAGGACCAGCAGATGGCATAGTGGTTACATCACGATTCCCACATGGCCGACTACAGTTTGAGTCATGGATCTGGAGGCTTAAAACTCATGCCAGGTGCATGTGTATGTGTGCCCCAAATCCTGAAATTTTGAATGGAATGAAAGAGAAGGGATTGTGGTGTGGCCAACCCACCTGGGGGGTGATTTATTGCTTTCTGTCTCTCTGTTTCTGATGATTGTATGTGCCCTATAGCAAACATCTCTTAATAAAATAAAATAAAAGACTGCTGTTGGTTTTTTTTAATTTGTTTTTTGATTTCTTTTCTTTTTTTTTTTTCTTTGCCAGAGTACACATTGCCAGAGAGAAGGAGAGAGTGAGAGAGAAGGAGGGAGTGAGAGAGAAGGAGGGAGTGAGAGAGAAAGAGAATGTATGTCTAATAGAATATGGTCATACTGCAATCCTTTTTACTTCACTTCTCCACCCCATAAGAATTTCGGACATGCACAAAATATACCTGGAGTGTTTTACGCTGAGGCTGATATTTGAACCTCAGTCACCTCAGTCAGCCATGTGGAATCCAGCTCCCTAAGCACAGTGTTTAACTGCTGTGCTACAGGTCAGTCCCAAAGACTGCAGAAATAGAATGCACTATGTTGGGCTGCAGGCTGTGCTGCTGACTACGTAACATAATACAGCAAGCACTGTCATAGCGCTAGCACTATCACATTTGCTATATTATGTACCTAATCAGCAGTATAGAACCCTTTTAAAAAAAACTCTAATACAAAAGTCACAGTTCATCTTTAGGTTTCTGTAGGGTAAAAAAAAAAAAAAATCTCTGGGGTCAGCAGATGGCATGGAGGTTAAGGTGACTGGATCCCATATGGCAAATAGTGGTTTGAGTCTTGGACCCAGCTGCTTGGAAACATGCCAGTTATGTATGTCTGAGTGCCCAAAAATCCTGAGAGAAGAATGGACAAGGGATTGCATTGCAACATCACTGTCCCCTCTGGGACAGTGTCTCCCTCTTTTTATTTCTGTCTGTCTTCGGTGAGTGTACATGCCCTATAGAAAACTGAAATAAAAACAAACTCTCCTTAGGAGAGAATGATAATATTCATGTTAGGAAGAGTTCCTGGCATATTACTGTCTCCACTCTGAGAAGCTGTCCTGGGATTCTAACTGATTATTTCATCAACACTATCTATCTTGAACTGGATGAACTGGGTCTTATTTGATCGACTGAGTCTCAAAGTCAGCTGGTTTCAATAACTAACTACATACTATACAATGAAATTATATATGCTTTCCAGATTAAGGTAGAAAAGTTCCAAAGAACACAAGTAAGTTGCACTAAGAGGTGGCCAGACTCATTGTCACCCACCTCTATATCAATGATTTTCTTTATTTTACATCACTGTCTTCATGCGGGTAAGGGAGGCCTTCCACATGACCACTGACAGAGAGTGGGAAACACAGTCTTGGATCAGAAGTAGATTGGCCTGATAAGTTAATAATAGCTGCTAATGGTCTGTAAGTGCATTTTGACTCTACTATATCCCTATTCTATGGTTTATAAAAGGCAATGGTGAAAATAAATCCTCCCAGTGGAAAGAATTATAAGTAATACATTCGATCATGTGATTTATATAAAGGAAAAAAATAGCCCAAGTTACCACTAAACATAGATTCCAGATCAGTGACAGATGGCTTGACTGGTTAGCAGAGATTTGGGAGAAACAATACTAGAAGATTGAAGACAAGAGTGTTTGAGAAAAAAGTAAGATAATAAACCCATGTGAGTTCACACAGAGGTGTTAGTCAACACTAAAGTGATTAAAAATACTTATTTTCATCATAATACAGTGAAATTGAATGATACTATCTATAAATATTACTTTGAAACAATCTTCCAAATAATGATTAGTGAAAACAAAATAAACCTAAACAAAAGAGCCACTAATTAGTTACTACTCTCAAGTTTTTCTTCCAGTATGTGTACCTTTTTGTTTGTGTGTCTGGGTTTTTTTTTTTTTTTTTTTTTTTTTTCTTCTGTCTTGCCTTATTTCCCTGGCTAGAACTTCTCCTCCATTCTCCGCCTGGATTCTGGGCACACACATGAGCTCAGTGTAAGTTTTAAACCATCGGGTCTGGGGCTTAAGACATAGTCAACTGTGTGGGAATCCAGCGATGTAACTATTACACCATCTGCTGGTCTCAAAAACGGCTTTTTGAAAGTACCTAAGACTGCTAGTTTGTAAGAATAAGAAGTTTAGCATATACATGGCTATTTAACTCTCCTTTCAAGTTATAAAAAATAGAATATATGATAAAACTAAAAAGTCTCCTGAAAATTCTAGCTTTGAAGGTATTTCCTGTGCTATAGATTAGGTACTAAATTGGAGGCAAAAAATGGCAACAGAGAGAGACAGAGAGACAGAAAGCGAGAAATCACCCCCCAGGGGGGATGGCCACACCGCAATCCCTCCTCCTCCATTCTCCTCTTGGGATCTTGGGCACGCATGCACACACGCCCGGCGTGAGTTTTAAGCCACCGGGTCTGGGATGCGAACCACGGTCCACCACGAGGGAGTCCAGTGACATAGCCATTACGCTAACTGCTGGTCCCGGCAACTTTATTATTATTATTATTATTATTTTAAAAGTTTAATCCAGACAGCTTGGGTCTAAGGTTTATTTATTTATTTATTATTTTGAGGTGTAGCTTTACATAATTTTATTTTAGTGATCAGGTACATATTAGCTCATAGTCCTGTAAATTTATGTTATTTCATTTTAGATTTTTTTCCCCTAATAATTTCCAGAAAATCCAAATCAAGATCCTGTTCTCTACAAATCAATCTCACTTGTTGGCACTCACTTGTTGTAGCAGCCAGAATGTTAACAGATCACTTCTCATCATCAAGTTCACCCTGTGAGTCTCAAGTATAGACATGGACTCTTGCTTCAATTTCCCCAAAGAATGGAATATGATATTTAACAAAACATAAAGAGAAGTTGGAACAGAATATGAAAGTATGTACAAAATAATTTATAGCCATTATTGGAATTGGTTACATTTAGGAACCAACTCTAACCCAGTCTAAATCTAATCTGCGGGGACCAGCAGATGGTATGGTGGTTAAGGTGCTGGACACTCCCCATGGCTGACCACAGTTCGAGTCCCGAACCTGGTGGCTTGCTTTCTTACTTTCTCTCTCTCTCTCGTTCTTTCTCTGTCTCTCTCTGGTCAAGTTAAAAGGAATGAATGAATAAATAAAGTTAGATAATTATTTTAAAAAGTAAATAAATCTAATCTGCAATTCCTTCCTAATTCCTTGAATTTTTTTTTGCCTTAGGGCACGTGCACTCACGAAAGAGAGAGAGAGAGAAACAGAGACAGTGAGAAAGTGAGAAGTAAAGTGAGAAATTATCCCCCTGTGGGGTTGGCCACACCACAATCCTTTCTCTTTTGTTCTCCTCCTAGGATCTTGGGCATGCGTGCACATGAACACAGTAAAATTTTCAGTGACGTAACCACTATTCTATCTGCTGGCCCCCCTTGAATTTCTTCATGTGTAGCATGGGGAAAAGCTCAACCTCCATTAGGAGAATCTCTAGGTATCTCCCTGACTTAGGTCCAGGCCCCAGAGAGTGAATAATGTCTTTCCCTGTCCTGCCCAAAGCACACTTAATATTTATTACCCTGGGGTGATTTTTCAAGGACATTTTTATTTGTGTTTCTTTTCACTTTTGTGTGTCAACAATTGATAGAGTGCTACTCTTATCCATTCTTTTAGAACCTGTTTTAAACAAGCTATGTGATTTTAAAGATGTATTCTAAGATCGTGCTTACTCTTTTCTATAAAAATTTCAAATCATATTGTTTGTGATCAGTAATTTGATTCTTTTTTTTTTAAGAGAAGTTTTTGCTATAGGGTGTGTGCACTTGCCAGAAAGAGAGAGACAGAGAGACAGAAAGCAAGAAATCACCTCTCAGGGGGATGGTCATGCCGTAATCGCTTCTCCTCCATTCTCCTCTCCTCTTAAACTCACGCACCTGGCGTGAGCTTAAGCCACCAGGTCCAGGACTTGAACCACGGTCGACCACATGGGCGTCCAGCGACATAGCCAGCTAACTGCTGGTTCATGATCAGCAATTTGAACAGTTACAGGTAGACAGAGGAGAAGTGGAGAGGGAGGTATTGCCAGCGAGGTCAGCTGTATATGTGAATGAGATGCTACAAAGTTTCAAACTTTATCCTGACATCAATGCAGAGGTATTAGATAAAATTGGAGTTTATTAAATCAACTTTGATGGCAGTGTTAGATAAGAAAGGAAAGATATAAGTATCCTTTTTAAAGCTTTATATTATTTTCTTCCTTGACTTAAGACTCAGGGACATCACAGTAGCAACAACAAAGATTTCCTGTCCTAGCTGAGGCAGAAAATTCATATCAGTATTATCTTCTGAGATACATGATATCGAGCTAACTATTGGAGGAATGAAGATGTAGAACATATTAAATTCCATAACCAATCTGTAAAGACAGCTTAAATGTATTATTGGGTAATTCTTCACGATGTCGAAGATAATGTCTTCCATGAATGTATTATCTATGTGGTCATAAATACCTGATGAGACCTAGCTGGGTATGCCTGACTAGGATATAACCTGGGGAGCAGATGTAGGAAGTTTATTAATTTAATGGACAGGGAATTTTTAGTTCAATTTTCTTTTTTGTTATTGTTGTCATTGAATTTCAAAATTCTAGATCCCTTCTCCCAAATTCTATTTTCAATAGCAAAGACATTTAAAGCAATAGCATGCTGAGTTAGTTTGGAATATACTATAATTAATTTCATTTATTTAAATTGGTCTTGAGGACACCCTTAAAGATTGAACATCATGAAACATGCAAAGAATCATGAAAAATGTTGGTGGAACTTCATGGGTGAGAAGTAGCTTCCATAGTGTTTCTCAGCTGATAGATTAGGAAATGAGATTAAAAAGATGGTATAAAAAGTACTTTTTTTTTCACTTTATTTTTGAAAAATAGCCATTACAAAGGAGTGACTTTTGACTATTGAAAAAAAAAAGCTTTTCAAAATAACCTATTAATAAGAGATGTGAGTACTAAAAAAGAAACAAGTAACAAAATCTTTACTGAAAAAAATAACAATGGAGAACAATAGAAATAGTCTTGATGGATTTTTCTTTTCTAGTTTAAAGATACCTTTTTTGGACTCCATGGTTTCTGCAATAGGCTCTTACTTACACACTCTCTTGAAGAGATTTCCTATCACAATATCCTAAAGTGATGTTTTTAATTATTCTAGAGCCTTAAAATGAGTATTTCATAGCAATTTAGAGGTGAAATGAAACTTAGAGATAATATTGTCCAAGATGTAAAATCATCACTTGCATTCTTCTTTTCCCTGGCAATGAGTCAATTAACTTCAGCTGTTCTATTTTTCATCTGCTTGATAGATTTTTTTATATCATAGTTATAAAGAAATTCAAGTTGGAATGCCCAGCGATTTTGTCTCTTACTATATGTGACCATATGGCTTTTTTTAAAAGCACAATTTAATTCAAATCTAGCTTTTCGGTGTGTTGGTGAATTCAAGAGATATATTTTATTAAGCTTTATTTTATACTAAGCATAATGTTTTGTTGCATAATAACCAGCTCTTCATTTCTGTTCTAGAATAGAAGCAATAACTTCTTTTACTAGGCTGTACACTTTCTTTGGACCTAATTAATACCCATACATCAATTCTCTCAGCCCTAACCTGGGCTTTCTAGGCATCTTGTGATTTTTTAACCTAGCAGGCAGAATTTCTGTGCAGCCTGGATACTTTGTTAAACCTTTACATGCTGCGTGAGGTGTTTTGGAACTTCTGTTTCAAACTCTATACTAATGACTTGATAGTTCTTAAGTGACGTTTCAAATAAAGTTTGAAGTCCATGATTTAAGGTCTCTTATTTATCTTGTCACACTACCCAGGTCTGTTCAGGTCAGAAACCAATGGACTACTCCAGAAATTTTGAATAAAACAAGGAAGGAAGAGTTGATATTGGAAGAATTTTTACCCTAAAAATATATTTCAGTGAAAAAAAAATATCAGTGGTTTCCAACCTTGCCTTGAATTTACACCAATACTGATCATACTACTTCTAGAGTAATCCTAAGGTTAAAAGATGTTTTGCTGAGACAGGGTTTTACCACGCTGCCATCCTCCTACCTTGACCTTTCAGCTGGGAGTCACGTACCACCTCACCCAGTTGTTTTTTAGACAGTGTCTTGCTGTGCTGCCCAGGCCAGCACCAGCCTCAAGATCCTGCAGCTTCCGTC
>NW_006160140.1:1707292-1716703 GCF_000334495.1 Tupaia belangeri chinensis | reverse complement strand
CACTATTTACAAAGGAACCTAGGCTACCCATACAGTCTTGGCCTTCAGAGAACAGCATTTTCATAGCACCTGCCACAAGTAAGCCAAAGAAATCATTTTAAATACCTCAATTTTCCAGAGTAAAATTGTTGCATTGAAATATTCATTTTTTCCTGGGGCGTGGTGGCGCCCGCCCTATGGAAATATTCATTTTTGAACAGGTTTTTATTGTTTATTTATTTATTTATTTATTGCCATAGGACACATGTGCTTGCTGGAGAGAGACAGATACAGTGAAAGGTAAAGTGAGAAATCTTAACCCCACTCCCTCCTAAAAGATGTATACCTATGCCACAATCCCCTCTCCATTCTGCTGCTGAGATTCTGGGAATGTACATACACGTATCCAGTGTGATTTTCAAGACTCTCAGTTCGAGATTCAAACTGAGGTCAGCCATGTAGTAGTCCAGCACCATAAGCACCATGCCACCTTCTGGCCCATTATGGAAACCTTAATATTTTAAACATCCTATGATCTCAAGATTATTTTTAAAAAATATATCAAATGTCATAGCTACCTCATTTTCCCTTACCACCGTGTGTATTCTAAGAAGAGGAACAGAATTTTTTGAGCCTACTTCAGTGTTTAGTGGTTAAGGGAGCCAGATCCCTCATGGCTGACCGTGGCTGAAATCCAAGTCTTGGCACCTTAAAAAATACACTAGCTACATGTGCATGCTTGCCCCCAAGCCGAACAAGATAGAGAAAGGGAGGAAGGGAGATTACGGCATGACCTCATCCCATTGGGGGTGCTTTCTCCCTTTCTCCCTTTCTATCTTTCTAGTGAGTACACACTCCCTCTGACAATTAAAAAAGGAATATAATTAGTACCAGCAGATGGCGTAATGGCTATGTCATTGGACTCCCATGTAGTCCACCGCGATTCAAGCCCTGGACCTGGTGACTTTATGGCTATGTCATTGGACTCCCATGTAGTCCAACGCGATTCAAGCCCTGGACCTGGTGGCTTAAACTCACACTGGTTGTGTGTGCATGTGTGCCCCAAATCCTGAGAGGTGAAAGGAGGAAGTATTGTGGTGGAGTCATCCCCCAGAGGGGTGATTTCTTGTTTTCTGTCACTCTGTCTCTCTGTCTTCTAGCAAGTACAAGTGTCCTAAAGCAAAAACCTCTCAAAAAAAAAAAAAAAAAAAAAAAAAAAAAAAAAAAAAAAAAAAGGAATATGAAGTTTTACTTTTTTAGTCCAATTCTATAATATGGGAACTTAAACTCAGAGAAATGAAATGACTCGGTCAAGCTCATACAGCAAATTACCTTAAGGTGGAATTTTTCTGCTGAGTCTTTTCAATACCATTTTTATTATGCAATTTATTATACCTTACTGATTTATTCACTTCCTATGCCTGGTTTCCCCCAAGAGAGTGTAAGCTCCTCATGGTCAGGACCTCATTGCCTAGTCCAGACTGGGCACTGTATAAATGTTGATTAGCTGCTCTAACAATATGCCTCTTTTAGATCTAAGGATCAATATCCTTCATTCTGCTACTACATAGGCAATAACTGAGCTCTTTGCTTGGAATATATGGCATGCTCGTCCCTAGTCTCACATGTATTACCAAGCATGGGTGCTTGTGTCTCCTGCCTCTGCATAGTGCAGATGATGCCGTAGCACTTCCGTTGACATATTAGTATTGGAGGTTTTATCTCACTCAGTTCTTTCATCTGAACATTTGACAATTAGCTATTCAGGGTTCTAAGGTGAGTTTGTTTTTGAATTGAATGTAGAAGATATAGCTAGAAAATTTGACATATAAAAATAAGAGACTGAGATACTACATTTAAGCTGCTCATAGGTCTTGCTTATTTTTTCCCCAAAATGTGCCTTATATTTTTGAAGGAGGTAATCATTATATTATCCTGGCTGTATTGTACATGGAAAATATTTCCATGAAGGCATTGTGTAGAAGGAACCCCTGGGAGCATGGAACTGATTTTGATACCTATCAGCTAATTTGATGTATGCTTCTAAGGCACATTACACTTTTCTTCTGGGAAGTGACCAGGTAAGTGTTCAGCAAGAATCCTTACAGAGAGCAGTAAAATAGCAATGTCTGACTATAGAGAAAAAAATTAACACAGCAGGCTTGCTATCCTTAGAAAGGCCTGTTTTGGGGCCGGCAGGTGGCATGGTGGTTAAAGGCACTGGACTCCCACACGGCCAACCATGGTTCAAGTCCTGAATCTGGTGGCTTGCTTTCTCACTTTCCCTCTCTCTCTTTGTGTGTCTGTATGATCAAACTGGAAAGTAACAATAATAATAAATAAAGTTAATAATTAAAAAAAAAGGCCTGTTTACAAGGTTGGCCCTTAGCTGGCATTTGCAAACTTAGATTTCATGAGAGCGTCAATACCATAATTGACCTGAGTGACTCTTGGGCCTAGCTGGTTTGTGCAAACAGTTGTATGGATTATGTTCAACACCTGCTTTCCTTCCCAGAGCCTGAAATTTTGGTACATGCTAGGCTGAAGGTGCCTATCTAATCACCCCTCATTAAAACCCCGGAGTACTGAGTCTCTAATCAGCTTTCCTGGAGGGCAATACTTCATAAGAGTTGTCATAACTCGTTGCTGGAAGAATGAAGTATATCTCGTGTTATTCTCCAAGAGGACCTTGTAGAAACTTGTGTTTGGTTTCCTCCAGTCTTTAACCAAAGTGCCCTTTTCCATTACTCTTTTCATTTTATATCCTTTCAGTGTAATAAATCAAGGCCATTGGTCTGACTATAGGTTGAATTTATGTGGACTCTGGCTCTCTTAACCAATAGGGTCCTGAGAATGCTCCTCGAGGGCTCCAATCTGGGGGTGACCCAGATTTAATATCATTTAATATTATGTAAATTTAATACTTATTATTACTTAAGTAATATTTATATTGGTTCACTTGTGTGTGTCATTTAGACACATGTGATAGGCACTGTGATAAGAACATCATATACACAAACTCATACTTCCTCCTTCCAATCTCACAGTGTAGATACTAATAGATGCTCATTTTAATTTTGAGGAAACCAAGATACAGAGAAATACTTTTACTATCTATGGTAAGTTTCAGTGCCAAAACAATAAGAAGACAGCAACTATGCAAAACTTTTTTTTAAAGAATCATTTTATTTAACTTTATTTATTATTGTTATTTTAATATTTCCAGAGACAGACAGAGAGGAGAGAGAGAGAGAGAGAGAGAGAGAAAGTTAGAAAGCAAGCTTCTAGGTCAGGGACTCGAACCACAGTCGGCCATGTGAGAGTATAAACAACCCCTTAACTGCCATGCCACCTGCCGGCCCCATATGCAAAACTCTTGAGGGAGATAATTCAAATTGACGAGCCACAAACTTTGTTTTTTCTCTTATTTAGTTCAATGTCTGGGCTAGCAATGGGCAACCTAAATATCATTTTTATTTCTTTTTTAAAGTAAGGGTGAAGAAATAAATAATGTGATCAGATTGCTCTCTGCAATATTACAATGGAAACTCCAAGTTTTTACTCTTGATAATGATTTTTTGGTATCTTTCAATATTTGATTGATTGATTTTTCGCCACACTGCCCATATACCTATGTTTTCTCTTGTGCAAAATCAGTTAGAAATATGATTGCTGCCTTTTCAGACTGTGCCATCAGGGCAGTAGTTAGAAAAAAGGGAAGTTTGGGAATATTATTTAAAACTCTGGTTGATTCATCTTTTCTTCACACTGTTGTTTTCAGAAAATTATTCAAATTCAAATTTTATTTTAGTGACTTTCTTGACTGCAGTGACCAATGTATCATCTCAGAATTTTATTTAATATTTACCCAAGAATAGAAGGAGTATTGTTTTTTTGTCCGCACAGGATTATCTGCAACTGCTGGACCCCATTATCTTGTCTTATGAATATTTCTGAAATTTTATTTTTGTTTTTTAATTTTGACAGAGTGTGTGCATTCTCCAGAGAGAGGAGAAGAAAAAAGCACCCTCCAGTTGGGCATTGACATGCTGCAATTCTTTTTTCCTCATTTCTCCATCCCATTGGAATCTTGCGTACGCATAGCATGTGCCTGATGTGTTTTTCAAGCCACTGGAGCCAGGACTTGAACCACATGTGTGGCCATTTGAGCTCTGGTTCCCTTAACCAACTGGATATGGGGCCAATCCATATTTTGCCCGATATATGTCAATTTATTCTAAGGTATTTCCTGGTGTTTTTCATCCAAAACATAAAGAGGGTGGACAAGGTGAGAAGGTGAGTTAGACTAGATTTATATAAATGGTGAATTTAGTGTCAGTTTATTCTTAGATCACTAAGTCCTGATATCCAGAAACCCGCTCTCTGTTAAACATTCACAGAGGATGCACGTGTACAGCATGGAAACCAGGGGGAAAGTATTACAAGAAACAAGACATGTACAGTTTCAGAGCATCACCTCTCAAGGTACTTACTAATTATAAAAGGGACTAATGAAAATATTTTAATAGTGAAACCTGGTTTACATTATCTTAAGCTGAGTAACCAATGCTGGCATCACAAGCAAGGAAACTGAAAGACAACACATTGCCTCCTAATTCGATGCAATGAGCAGGGCACAATATTGCTTTTAAGATATTTTTGGAAAAATACGTATCCTAAAATCTTATCAGGACTATTCATGAGACAAATCCATAAGATAAACCCAAATTTTGAGAGACCACTTATAAAATAACTGCATGCTTCAGAAATGTTAAAGAATCAAGAATTTCTGATAGACTGTTCCTGATTAAAAGTGACTAAAGATCTATCATGATTATATGTAATAGATTGGGTCATTGGCAAAATCATGATGCATATTTTGCATAAAAAATACATCATGACTTTTATGACAATCCAATATTTCCATATGATCTTGGATTAGATTCTGGATCTGAGAAATGAAAAAAAAAAATTCCACCACTGATCTGCTGAATGGATAAGATTAACTCTCAGGTCCTGGGACCACTTGGCTTCACAGGAAGGAAGTCTCAATTTGGTCTTTAGCATCTGAGTCTACAACAAGCTGAACTTGTTGCCTATCACACACAAAGGCTGCACTCTGGTTTTAGTAAGTATTTGCCTTATTCTTATACCTTATACCAACATTCTTCTCAGCCAGCCTTCCCCAAGGAACTGGAGGCCTGTCTATGTCTGGCGTACTCCTCCACTAAGAGAGAGCAGATACATCTTACCCTGAGAGGCAGGTGGGTCTGCTCCTGGCTGACTTAACAGTGAAAAGAAAATGCTGTTTTCCATTTAGTATGTGTTAGACATATGAGAACTTCTTTGTTCTCTGATACAGCTGCCTCATTTTCCTTGTTTTATACATATGAACACAAGAAAGGGAGTCCTAAAGACTGGGAGTTGGCCAAGGGTGCAGTAGAGCTAGATTTTAAAGCCAGTAGTCTACTCCAGAACTAGGGCATTTCATTCTTGCTAACTTCGGTGTACCAAGATTTTCATGTTATATTTCTATCATTTTTTACTTTTATCCATTCCTGCCAATTTACAGCCACATTTACCTGGTGCTAGATTTGTACAGATGTTGATCTATGATTGCTCTTCATTCTTTGTGAGATTTTTCCCCCATACTATATATGAAGTCTCCTCAAAAAGTTTATGGAAAATGCATATTATGGAAAAATATATCCATGGATTTCAAATTTTTTCACCAAAATAAACTCATATTTTAATTCCAGTTTTCCATTAACATTTTCTTCTTTTTAAAATCTTTTAAAATTTATTTTTAAAATTAATTTATATTTATTCACTGAGCATTGTCACAGCATACAAAATGTAATTTCCCATCCAGAAGATATATATTTTTCCCCCTATTTCTCACCCTCTCTCTGCCATTTCCCATGCTCCTTCTACACTATCTCAGGTGTCCACAGTTGTTTTCCATTCTTTTTTCCCCCACAATTTTTTTTTTAGAGGTTTTTGTTATAGGGTGTGTGCGCTCGCCAGACAGACAGAGAGAGACAGAGAGACAGAAAGCGAGAAATCACCCCCCGGGGGGATGACCACGCCGCAATCCCTTCTCCTCCATTTTCCTCTCGGGATCTTGGGCACGCACGCACACGCGCCCAGCGTGAGTTTTAAGCCACCGGGTCCGGGACACGAACCGCGGTCAACTACATGGGAGTTCAGCGACATAGCCATTACGCTAACTGCTGGTTCCCCCTCACAATTTTTTGATTCACAAAATTTCTTAAATAATTTAACTACTTTCAATAGCAAGCTCTGCTGATTCATACATATCTATGAATACATGTCTGACGAATGTCTGAGTAGAATGAATATACTATAAAGTAGCACCTAGCTGATGCTATATAGTTTACCATGGTCATTAATTATGTATTTTTTACTATATTTCTCAATTTCAAGAAAAGCAGATTTAACTTTAATAAATCAAAGAAATGCTAAGGAAGTATTCTTAAAACTTAAAACCAGGAAACAGGTTGGGATTCTGTTCAAATAGTAGTACATAAACCTATCAGCAGTTCAAGACAAGACAAAAATTCTTAAAATCAGAAATCAAAGCCTAGAAAAAACATCAACAATGTTTTAGTCAAAAGTCATAAAATTCTATTTAGCCAGTTCAGTCTCATGTACTTTATTTTTGTTGTGATTCAATTTTCCCAATTAAATTCTGGGATATAATATTCTACTCCAGGCTTGTCCTCACTATTAAGTTGGCCATTTCCTTAGTTTTTGAAGTCTTTCCATGAACTTTTTGGAGTCCCTTTATATTCTCTGTGCCAAAAGGACAGGCACCATTCCAAGAAGGCATTTAAGCCCTTCTAGTGGGGTAGACCACAATTTGAATCGTGTCTGTGGCTATTCCCTGATGCATTTCCTCAGACCAAGAGAGGGCATGAATTTCTTTCTGTGAGGGAATTTGTCAAATCTGTTTGAGAGGAGATATCATTTGAGTTCTTCTGTGACCCATCCCCTGCACATGTCCCAACACGCGAGGTTCACCCTGGCAGGATAAAAGTCCTTGCAGTGATCCCTTCCCAATATATAGAACAGCAGTTGTAAAAATTTCCATTCATTCCATCTGTATGAGAAATGAGTATCCAAAGTATGTCAGCCTAATGTTAAAATGATTACACAAAATGTATGTAGTTCCTTCTTAAATTTATGTTGTCACTCTAGTAATGAATTCTTTTTTCTAAGTCAATTTATTCCAATTAATTTTATAAAAGGATTTCACTCTTTTATTAGTTTTTTTACTTTTCCACCTGTAGAGCAACCAATAGGAGTATGTCAGCACAGCGCAGCAAGAACAGTATGTGTTCTTGTCACATAATAGTATGACATATTTATCTACCATCTAAATGCCACGTAAATACTCAAAAGTGTGTGTATGTGTGTGTGTTTACATGGCTTACATATTACACCTGTGCTGTTTCAGACTTTGCAAAAATACATGGCACTGTGTCCTGGCATGAAGCAAATATCCAATAAATGTCATCTTTCTTTCTTCTCCTCTGCAGTGGAATTGGACAAGGGTAGTTGAAAAAGTTACAAATTGGATTCTGTTCTAATGACTGAAGAAAAAAATTGGGGGTTGCCCAAAAGGTAGTGCAGTGGTAATGCAATAGGAACCCATATGGGAAAGGACCTGGCGTCAATCCTGGGACCTCCTTGAGCATGCCAGGCACATGGGTGCATGCCAGTGATCTGGGATGACTGAGACGGAGGGTGTATCAGAGTGAAGGACCAGTTAAGGTTCTTCGGTCTTTGTCTCTTTCATGGAAAAAAATAAATAAATTTTAAAAAATGTAAGCTAAGAAAAAATAATTGGGGGATATGAATACTTTCAGTAAGTGCTCAGAATGCTAGATACATGGAGTCAATGATGAAGAGGGAGGAAGAAAGATGAATAGAGACCATGGAAAGCCAAAGAGAACTAGAGAGAATAGTCAATTTCAGGCCACACTGATAATTCAAAGTGATCTTAGTCTCTCTCCTTTAATTAAGCTCTTGGAGAAATGAGAACTCATAATTACTGAGCACCTTCTACATGCCAGGCATGGTTAGATACTTTTCTTACCTTATCTCTTTTAACTCCCACAAGCAACTTATGAAGTAGGCATTATTAACCCCATTTGGCAGAAGAGAAAAGTGAGGTTTGGAAAGACTAGATAACTTCTTCAAGCATGTACACCCACGAAAGGGTAGTATTGGAGTTCCAGTGGGGTGTGTCCTTATTTATTTATTTATTTAGTAGTTTTTGCTATAAAACGCATGTGCTCACCAGAGAGAGACAGAGAAAGAGAGGGGGGAAGTGAAAATCACCCTCTACAAGGGGGTAGTCATGTTGAAATCCCTTCTTCTCCACTCTTCTCTGGGGATTTGGGCGCACGCACACACACACACACACACACACACACACACACACACACACTTGGCATAATTTGAACCATGAAGCTGGCCTACTAGGATCCAGTGCCTTAATTTCCACTCTAGGTCCATGGTGTGTCCACTTTTCTTTTTTCTTTGAGAGGTTTTTGCTATAGGGTACATGTGCTCGCCAGCCAGCCAGAGAGAGACAGAGAGACAGAAAGTGAGAAATCACCTTCCAGGGGGAATGGCCATGCCGCAATCCCTTCTCCTCCATTCTCCTCTTGGCATCTTGGGCACACATGCACACGCCCCTGATGTGAGTTTTAAGCCACCGGGTCTGGGACGCAAACCATGTAGATTACATGGGAGTCCAGCAACATAGCCATTACGCTAACTGCTGGTCCCTGGTGTGTCCATGTTTAAAGTCCAAAGTCCTTGCTCATATATTGTGTCAGGGCACCTTAGTAAGTTTGTACTGCTTCGTGAATCGGAGATAAGAGAACAGTTCATTTCGCCTGAGTGAGATCTGATCAGAGACACCCAAAGATACTGCATGGCCTGAGAGGGATGTCACTCCAGACCTACTTAGCTATTATCTCCAAATTCATGATATGCCTTATAGACAAATACATACATAAGCATAAGGGTTGCAAATCTCTTTAGTTCTAATTTTAAAATTTTTAGTTTTCTTTTCTCTTGTCCTCTTGGGATCCCTCATGTCAATTAGCAGGTGTTGGTCAGGTTTGGTCAATCACAAAGTTCCTGGCACCATTCATTCTCCTTTAAAAAAATTCTTTCTTAAGCCAGGCTATGAAAGAAAGATATTGTATGTATCCACTCAATATATACCGACTATCCGCACTCCACGATAGAGAGCAAAAAATTGGAGGACATAAAAGCAATGAAGGTACTTAATGAGAATAGGACAGTGTGGAATGGGGGAAGTGAAGAGAAGAGGATAGAGAAAGATAGCAAGTGAGCAATAGAGAGGCAGGACGTTAGTGAGAAACAGATATG
>NW_006160140.1:1665123-1707261 GCF_000334495.1 Tupaia belangeri chinensis | reverse complement strand
TGGTCTGAGAAGTATTTCATGATGAGCAAAGTATTTTTACAAGCAAAATGAGAAATAGCGATTGACTGTTTAAAAATAATAATAATAATAATAATGATTGGGGAAACATAGAAAAGATATCGAATGTTGAAGCGGGGAGATTAATGTCTTTGTACTGACTGACTTGCATGGAATTCCCTTTTGAAAAAGCAATGTAATACACTGTAAAGTTATATGTAATCCAATGTAATATAAAGAAGATCATGATGATAATAAAAAATTAAAAAAAAATTCTTTCTTTCTTTCATGAGAGTAGAGACACAGAGAGAAAGAGAGACAAGCAGCCTTGGCATTGTCTCACACCAGGATCCCCTCATAGCACATGATTATGCTGTTCCCTCTCAATGTGTACAGGTTGGCTGAGAGCCCAAACCCATCCTCTTCCATATGGATTCAACTTGGCTTTAGCAGTGCCCTATGGCTGTGCCACTGATCCGACCCCCACCCCCACTTTCCCTTTGATTTCCCTAAAAGGCCTTATCATACGCAATTCTGCCTCTGCTCCAGAGAAAGAACGGCATCTGACATTAGCACTGTCCACAGTGGCA
Source organism: Tupaia belangeri chinensis (assembly GCF_000334495.1). Taxonomy (NCBI): domain Eukaryota; kingdom Metazoa; phylum Chordata; class Mammalia; order Scandentia; family Tupaiidae; genus Tupaia; species Tupaia belangeri. Next base: position 1,706,674 of record NW_006160140.1, on the reverse strand, counting down.
TTGTCCTAAAGCGCTTTAGCCAAATGAAGACCTTTCCCACATTCCCATTCACACCTTATTGACTTTTCTGCAGCTGGTCACATTTTCTGTTTATACTTAGATACCTGCAGTGATGCCTAAGGTTTGCCAGTTTGTCATCTATTTCTCACGACTGCAGTGGTTCCTTTAAAAACATTTTTTTTTTGAAATTTACTGATAAAACTTCCTAAACATAATAATTACAAATTCTATTCTTACAGGAGGACAAATGTGGAAGGGTGAGAAAGCAGTAATTGATCAATTATTTACACAATTGGTAGCTGTGCCAAAGTGTGAATTATTGTGCACAGAGAGTTGAAGTTTGCCTGCATGAATGTAGTGGATTCCTTTTGTTGTCATAGATTACCATAAATTTAGTTGTTTAAAACAACACAAAATTGTTATTTTATAATTTGGAAGCTCAAAACTCTGAATTTAGGTGGGCAAAGCTGTTTTCCTCCTAGAGGTTCTAGGGAGATCTGTGTCCTTCCTGGTCTTTTCCAGCTTCTAGAGTTTGCCTGCATTCCTTTGCTTGCGGTCCTGCATCACTCTGCTTCTGTGGTTTCATCTCCCTCTCTGACTCTGACCCCATTTCCTGTAAGGACCCCTGTGGCTACCTTGGACATTCTCAGATAATATAGGATAATCTTTCATCTCAAGATTTTATCTTTTTTTTTTTTTTTTCTTCCCGTTGGAGAGGTTTTTGCTATAGGGAGTGTGTGCTCGCTAGAGAGACAGAAAATGAGAAATCACCCCCCCCCCCAGGGGGAAGGCTACACCGCAATCCTTCTCCTCCATTCTTCTCTCGGGATTTTGGGCACACACACGCACATGCCCAGAGTGAGTTTAAGCCACTGGGTCTGGCAATCGAACCGCGGTTGACTACATGAGAGTTCAGCAATGTAGCCATTACTGGGATGTAGCCAAATCTTGGGATCTGCTGGTCCCAAGATTTTATCTTAATCACATTTGCAAAGTCCTTTTGTCCCTTAAGGTGACATATTTATATATTTCAAGTATGAAAATATAGATACATTTTGGGAGATAGTATTCCCCCTAAAACAATCAGGGGAAAAAAAAGTTTTGAGCATTAAATCAGTATAAAGATAATTAAAGAAAGAAGCCAAAAGTGCAGGCTCCATTAACACCCAACAGTGCTATCTCTATAGTGCAGTGGTAGAAATGCATTATTGCTGAAATATGAATTGCAAAATATAAGGAGATTAGATTGTGCTTGCTCAAGTTCAATTAGACAGACTAATTAAAGCTCCCATCATGAGCTTCTTTGATAAACTTAATGACAAAAACTGAACTTGAAATGTCTAAGTTGTTGCTCAGATATCATTATCATAAAGTAAAATGCACATCCATGTATCACACTCACTTATACACACACGAATACATATATAGATATAATATAAATAATTGACGTACTTAGGTGTATACATAAATATATGAATTAAGAATGTTCAAAAAGAAAAGAAACTCCAAAGACTTTCTGGATTGCCTTCATCAAAAAAAATATAATCAATCCTGTATTCTTTTGATACGAGCACTAGTTCGTATTGCATGTGAAAAACAAAGACGCCGCCGTCTTAGAAGTCTTCCAGCCTGCCCTGACTACCCGCAGGTCTCACATACTCACTGCGCAGGAACACCAGCAGATTGCTTAGTGACTGCACACGGGCCCTGGTGGACAATGCAATGTCCTCAGGAGCACTGAGCATTTAAAAAGGTTTCAGGGGTCCAATATTTCTTATTGAAGTCAATGAACACATGAGCATGAAAACTTTGAGTCCAGATGCACGGGTTATAGCTAATGAGGGGGAAAAAGGGAAAGTAAATGTACCATATAATATAAATAATTGACGTACTTAGGTGTATACATAAATATATGAATTAAGAATGTTCAAAAAGAAAAGAAACTCCAAAGACTTTCTGGATTGCCTTCATCAAAAAAAATATAATCAATCCTGTATTCTTTTGATACGAGCACTAGTTCGTATTGCATGTGAAAAACAAAGACGCCGCCGTCTTAGAAGTCTTCCAGCCTGCCCTGACTACCCGCAGGTCTCACATACTCACTGCGCAGGAACACCAGCAGATTGCTTAGTGACTGCACACGGGCCCTGGTGGACAATGCAATGTCCTCAGGAGCACTGAGCATTTAAAAAGGTTTCAGGGGTCCAATATTTCTTATTGAAGTCAATGAACACATGAGCATGAAAACTTTGAGTCCAGATGGACGGGTTATAGCTAATGAGGGGGAAAAAGGGAAAGTAAATGTACCTTTTTTTTTTTTTTTCTTTAAGGAATATGGCATATAAATACCTGAAACAAGGATTTCATAACAAAAGGGCAAGCTAACCTGACTAAATGCTGATTACTCCGTATATAATAGAAAAGGAAATAAAGCATTTTTATAAAATGTATCAAATCCTAAGAGTGCTGTTAAACTCATTAAAGAAAAAATGAAGTTAGAGAAACTGGTCTTATTTTTTTTCACTCCCAGTAGAGTTCATTTCTACTTCAACAACTAAGCCAAGGTCACATTTAACTCACTTCAATTTCACCCAGTGCACAAGCTAATGTCAATAGTACAGCTGCCATGCAGAGCTAAAGACTGATGGTTAGACAAAGCCATTTACACAAGGCTGGGTCTTTCATCTTCTCTCAGCCAGTGACATAAGAAAGCACTGAGGTTATTCTCAACTAGAGACGAAAACTGGCGTATTAGAAAGAATGTTATTCTCCTTAGCTGTCACACAAAGGATCTGAAGAAATGTAGAAATGTTTTTTTTTTTTTTTCCCTCCCTCCCCCCTCTGGTCATCTGGGGAGATCACAAAGTGACTCTAATAGCCTTCACTCTGAAATTTTCACATGGTTTAAGTGATTGCCAAGTCTGATATTTTCCATTTACACTTCATTGCCATCAGAAAAAGAAAAAAAAATCAATATACCTACCTACTCAAGTGTGTCACAGGATGAGCTTATAAAAGAAGACATCAGTCTTTTTAGGGCATGAAAAATATACTTATTCAAATATATCTTATTTAAAATGACATAAATTGCAGTGGTTAGTCAAGATTCGATTTCCTCTAAAATATAAGATTTAAAATATTCCTTGACTTGCCAGGAATCAGAATCCTTCAAATTGTTGATACATACAGATGTACTTGTTTTCTGATGTAAGTCATTCTGACTGTATTCTATTTTAGTGCATTAGTGACTACATTTATTAATTTCACAGGAACTAAAGCACCTCATTTTATGAGACCACACAAGATAGTAGGTTTTTTTTTTTTATTATTCTCAGGAAATAATTCTGTTTTCAGCCTTTTCTATGGCATAGCTTCTTGCACTTTTAGCTTTATGTCTTAGAAGAAACTGAGGATGTTTCTTTGTATTATTCTAATAATATTGTACATTAAGATTCCATTCTGTCTTAACTTGTTTTAACTATTAAACTTCTTTATGCAGAAAAGGTGTAATGAGTTCGGTGTACCATTTCAAGTGCTTTTGTTAAAATCAGAGGTAATTTTAACTGTCAAAGGAACATCCATGTCAGATTGGTCTTTCAATTAAGCCTCATGTCAAGTTTGAGTGCAATGACTGTGTTATATACATGTTCTATGTTGCGGATATTTAGAAATCATCCATTTCAGAACCTCCTCTTCTGGAATATGGTGCAAAAAGGAGACCATTGGTGGCTGTGCCCTAGATTTCCAGAATTAATTCACTGCTCAAGTGTCTCCCTCCCAGACACCTCACTGTGTGTGTTCAGCATCATTGTAGCAGGAAACCGAGAAGACCAATGCAATGCTTTCAAGTTTAGACATGCTATTCAAATGTCACTTGTCAAAGAGTTCTGAAACAGTGAAAGAATCTTCACCTTTCTACTATTAAGGTGCCAACTAATAGATGTGAAAGTTTTTGTATTTGTTTCTCTCTCTTTTTTTCTGCTTTCCAGCCCCTACCTTCAAGATGAGAATGGTGAACAAAAAAAAAAAAAAAAAAAGAAAAAAAAGAAAGAAAGAAAGAAAAAGTAAAATGATGTGATTATGTGTCTTTGGTCACTCTTGGACCCTGTTCCCCAAGAAGCAATGCAACACACTAACAATTTGAGTTACTGGGCCGTCCCCCACAGTTACAAGTATTTCAAGGTCAATTTATCAATTTAACAGCTTCATCTTCTTAATCACTAAACTTCTGTCTCTTTGAGCTTGTGCTGAAAGACTGTGGCTGCTAATTAAAATGGAGCTTTACTAGCAAGTACACAAATTAGATCCTGTCAGTAAGTTTATTCTAACTATTGGTCATTTCTAAATGCCTTTTTAATCCCCTAATTTTTACATTAAAATTCAAAAGCCTAACAATCTTAATCACCCCTACATCAAATTCATCATTAAGAACAGGAAGCCAGATGGTATAATTTTGATTTACCGGACTTCAGCGTGAATTAATGTACTGAGTGCCAATAATGAATACATCAAACCTGATATTGCAGAAACCTATGAATCTGGCATGTTAAATTAATAACACACTCTGCACAATGAAAGCATGTAAGCTCGTATAAAACCGAGGAGTAATGGGCCCTTTTATTTTAAATGGTCTTTATTAGCCTTCCGTTTTGACTCTTAAGAAAAAGATGAGTATTTTGTTTAGTAGTATACTTGCCCATTGCACAACTATTTTTCCCCAAAGGAACACAACATGGAGAAAATTAGGCTGATTAATAACAACACTGGCATTGAGAAAGCTGCTTGAAGAGTTCTCAGAATAGCTGCTAGCTCCTTATTTATTTTGGGAATTGTACAGATTAGAGAGAGTTGGGAAATTTCCACAAAATACCACGTACTGTTAAATATGTTACTTTATTATTATTTTTTTATGTATACTGGATGAATTGTTCATGATCTATATGACTGGGAACCCATCCCTATATATTAAACATTCTTTAAACAGACATATGCTGTTTTATTCTTCACCGTTTCATTACCTCTGTAGGTGTACTGTTTTATACCCAGAGTGTAAATAGAATCCTTATCCGGTCATGCCAGTCACGTGTGAAAAGCATGTCCATAATGGGCGATGACATAGTTACTCACCATATAGAAATTATGGACATTTGAAGAAAGTTGAAGCTGCAGTTCTGTGATCACATTTATTAATGTCTCTGCTATTTACTTACATATTTTTGTTAAACATCTTTTCATTTATGTTTATTTGTAGAGAATTCCAGCTTCTATTAATAAATAAAATGCATCTGTAGAGTATGTAAAATATAAAACTTAGCAGGGAGACAGCTTTGAGTTTGTACAAAATATAGTAGTATCATCCAGTCGAGTCAGAAGTATGAATTCTTTTCCCCTGAATATTTTAAATCACAAAATTTATTAAATCAAATTGTGGCTGTTCTGTAGGAATGCTTGGGTGTTTTTCTTTCAGAGGAGCAGCTGGATTACAAATCGGCTGTCCGATAGGAGCCTGAAAATGGCCCTGTGTAATATACTTAGTAAATGAAGTCTTTTAAACGCTTGAAGTGGTTTTGCCTCCTATTCCTAATACATATCAATAGACAATATAGAGATCCAGAAACGTGGAGGGGAGCAATCTCGGCTTTTGACTCAACACTATCCATAATGGTATTTGAAGAAGGTGAAAATGCCTATTTTACTTTTAAAGTGGTGATAGGTGACCAAATGCTGCAGGTTAACAACACGAGCTGCTTCGCAGTTGCACGGAGCTTCGTTTTTCACTGCTGTCTAGGTGTGCCAAATATTTCAGCAGCCTGACTCCGAAATGAAGGCAGTGCCACAAATAGGATAATGTTCAAAAAAATGGCACAAACCTTCCACTAAGTGCTATTTTCTAGATAACATTGCTCATTGGTTCAATCTATACTCACACTTGTAAGACACTATAGAGGATAATTTGTATCTCTTAGAGATACAGTGCTAAGATTTATTACAGAAAAGGGAAGGACTGTATTAGTGCTTTATCTTAAGGGTAGGAAAAATAAAAGCACTTTTTGGGCTCCTGGTATTTATTTTAGTGACTTAGCCTTCAAAAATTGTGTGTTTTAATAAAGATTAGGCTTTTAAGAAATACACCTTTAAACCTTACATCAATTTGAATGGAATAAGTCGGTTATTTCTGGCTGAAAATTTTTCTTACTCTTAAATCTCTTTAACTGAAGCTCATTTGACAAACCTATTATAAAATGAATAAATGCAGCACTGTGTGATTTGTCCACTGTCAACATGTTAACACACTTTATTTGAAGGTAGATTGATGGAGGGTAGCTGAAGGAGTTTACCCTCCTGAGTTAAAGAATAGAAAACCCTTTTTTCTTAGTTTTTTTTTTCTTTTTTTTTCTTAGAAGTTCACAAGAGTAGATATACAATTATCCTCGACTTGCTGATGCAAAGGAACAGAGCATTTAGTTTCTTGTCACTGTCTCTGAAATTCCTAAAGGTACAATTAGCATTTCATTTGACATAATGTTGAAAGGTTCATAGATTGATCTTCCCTAAAATGCAGCAAGAATTTTTTGAAATGCAAATTTTGACATTTATTAACTTTTATTCCAGATCTGTTTATAGACTGTAAAACTGTGCATACATTTAACTCGAAGAAGCTAAAAGGACAATGTTTAGGTGGATACTCTGTGTTATAATAAAAGTCTATTTTATTGTTTCAACAATGAAATTTTTATTATCAGAGATTTATGATATCAGCACAGCAGTTTTTACTGCATGATTCACAGTGTTTTTATAGATGTATATTCAACAAAACAAGGAGAGAAATTGTACTGCAGTACTTTTTCTCAGGAGTGCATTTCCCCATTGAAATAATGTCAGCAGTTTTCCACCTTCAAAGCCCTATGTTTTCAAATCAATTAACAATTCTAATTGTGCAGGAACAGTTGTTCACTTAGCTTGGCAAATGGGACAGGAAACATTATTTCCTTTCTTTGCCTAAAATGAAGACTTTAATCTTCTGAACCATATTTAACATATAAAAAACACACAACTGAAAAGTTAGACAGTTTGAAACTCAGTCAGTGTGCAGGTGCCGACTGCATTTCCGTGTGGCCTACATTCATTTGCCAGCCTTCCTCAAATCTTGCTGGGAGCCTGGAGTAATAACAGTTTTACATCTCTGCGCCGACCAACTCTCTGCCGATTCATTTAGACTTTTCTTTACTCAGATATTTATCTAGCCAGGCAGTGGTAAGAGTTATTACTTTTCTGAGGTGACCAACCAAACGTTGGTTCTGACCTGGGTTGCGACACTCGAATGCAGATCTGTATCGGCAGTTGGAAACGCTGACATAGCAGCAGAGGGGAGCCAGGTCTGCCGTTTCACTTACAGTCCTAATGTCATTTCCACTTAAAAATTTTTTTATTGGGATTAAAGTGCAGCTTGTAAGATATTGAACAATGTGGTTCATAAAACAAGGAACACATGCAATCTTATAAGATGTTATTAAATATGTGCGGTTTAACCTTTTCTTTTTTTAAAAAAAAAGTGCGTTTGAGTTATAGCTCATAATGTCTATTCATATTTATAAAATACATAAACGCTATGATTAGAGGAGCAGATCTTTAGTATTTCAGCATCAATGGAAAAATGTGCTTTATTATGTTTCCAAGAGCTTCTGAGATTATTCAAATATAGACTTTTAGAAAGATGGCTTGTGTTCTAGAATGATTAAAATGACTCCAACAGTATAAGAATCTATTGGCTTATTTCTCCACAAGTTTTTAATGTACTGCTCTCTTCTGAATGAATCTCAGTACTCCATTTGACTCTTACTGGTTTTCAAAGTATACAGAGTCTAGTCTTCTCTCGTGAGGACTCTACAATCTCATGATCATATTTCTTTAAATATCAGGTCCTTGCACATAAACATTTAGGTTATTCAGTTTCTCCAAATAAAAAAATTAACATATACTCTTGTATTCTCATAAAGACCGAATCTGCAGAAAAACTGTGCATTAACCAGGCCATCCAGGTGTAGATATTAGTCTCTCAATCTGGTTTTTAACAGAGAAGTGCAAAGTCACATTTTGATCAGATGGGTTTCAAATGCTTCTGAATGTAGTTCAAGATCTCAGTAAAAGTCCCTTGGGCCAAGGAGTAGTAGCGGGTTCCCAGGCAGTGTAATGGATAATGTAGGACACCTCTATGCATATTTTCTTTTAAACAACAAAGATAAATAACAAGGGAAAAATTATGTGCAGATGAGCCATCTCCTGATTGTGATAGAAATGAAAGGGATGTTTGTGGGTTTGGAAGGAAATGCGTTCTGTGTAGTTATATACTTACATAATGTGGTCCTATCTCCACAACCTTCAAACTCTTATTCAAATGCAACTTCGTGACAAGATTCCCTTTATCTCTGCCAAACAAAACATGAATGATCTCTCTTCTTTCTGTATTCATAGAGCTCTTCTTAAAAATCACCTTGATTGGGCTTATCGCTTTTGACTTCAGATGATGATGGCTTGTGTATTATATCCCCAGCCTATGGAGAGCTGTTGGAAGGTATCTGGCTGTGTTTTCCACAACTTGTGCTTCTGTCGCACCGGGTATTGTGTCCAGAGATCTGCACCATCAAGTGCTGAAGGACTGCGGGAGCAGATGATTATTCAGGGCTAAGGTAGAGCAGGGTTTCTCAGCCTCACTGCTAGAGACATTTGGAGCCAAATAATTTTTTATATATTCCAAGATTTGGGTGACATCTCTGGCCTCTACCCACTAGATGCCAGTAGGGGTCTTACTCCAAGTTGCAATGACCAAACAGGTCTTCAGACATTTCCAAGTGTCTTCTTTGGAAGCAAAATCATCCCTCTCCCCTTTTCTCCTACATTGAGAGCCAGTGTGTGTGTGTGCATGTATGTACACATATATGCACACACAAATACACATATATGTGCCTACACTTATATTCATAAACACTTATATGGACACACACATATCCAAACTGCAGAAGGAAAGATTATTATAGTACTTTTTAAGGACGTCATAAATGATCAACATAATCAAAAATATTTAGCCCAGGCCCAGTCTGGTGGCATGACTGGTAGCAAGCTGAACTGCCATGTTGGAAGCCACATGGTCATTAGCAATTTTGGATCCTATGGAAGGCCTGAAAACAGAATCAAGATTCTAACAAACTGAAGGATTGTGGGAAGGAGGATAACAATGTGAGGGGACCTTGTCAGGCATACTTCTCTGTCTTTCTCTTCCCGTCCTTCATCCTCACACTTAGTGCATATGCTTGACCATAAATTAAAAAAATATATACTTAGCCCTGTCAAACTACCTCATTGATTGCACTCATGAATCTTCATAGCTATATCTTTCTTTTCCCCACACCATCTTTTTTGTTTTTAGAGCAATTTTTGCTATACAACACATGTGCTTGCCTGAGAGAGAGAGAGACAGAGAGACAGAAATTGAGAAATCATCCCCCCCTGTGGGGGATGGCCACTCCATTATCCTCTGTTCTCCTCTTGAGACTTTGTGCACACGCACACATACCTGGAGTGAGTTTGAAGCCACCAGGTCTGGGACTCCAACTGTGGTCGACTATGCCCCACACCATCTTTACATTTCTTAGTAATTTTCTCAGGTTCATGCTAAAACATGTGCTTGTTATATTCAGGTGCCAGAGTTCTAGGGCCACATTCGCTGCCCCACATGTGATTTTGAAAGTCATGTCTGAATGGTAAAATGAGTTTGGCTTGGCTAGCTGTTGTAGGGTCAATGTTGTTCCAAGATTTGTTTCCATGAATAATCAAATTTTAGTTCTGCAGATTCCTTAGAGTTTTATTTGTATTATGTACATTTTCTGGATTTAGAGCAGAGAATGTTCATATTTGAGAGTATTCTCAATACAACTACAGCATTAAAGAAAGATGAAATCAAAGAAACTATATCTGGGAGGAGAAAAAATGAAAAAACCCAAGACAAAGAGGAAGGAAGAACTGAAGAATGTCTCATCAATAAAAATTAGTCATGCTTTGTGTGTCCTCCATATTTTTTCACAATTGTCCTCCCTAGCTTGATCCAGATGCTTTTAATCATTCTCTTGCCCAACCTATCAAACCACACTTTACCTTCCTTACTCCTTTGTATTTTTAATCCCATTATTTTTGGTATTATTTTTATCACAATATTTTAAAACATCATTACACTATGCCTCATCACAGGAAAGGATTATATGATTTTAAAATGGCAAAATACATCAAAAGAATTTCAGGAATAATGAAATAAGAATAAATGTAACAACTATCAAATAGTTGGGGCCAGCAGGTGCATCATGGTTAAGGCACTGGACTCCCATATGGCTGACCATGGTCTGAGTCTCGGACCTGGCAGCTTCACAATCACATTGGGCACATGTTCAAAATTCCAGGGGGAGAATGGAGGAGAAGCAATTATGGTGTGGCCATCCTCCTATGGGAGAGATTTCTCATTTTCTCTTTCATTGTCTTTCTCTGACTTTCTCTCTAGTGAGCATATAGGAGGAGAAGCAGAAACAAAACAAAACAAAACAAAACAAAACAAAAAACACTCAAATAGTCAAAACTATTGATTTGTTCAGTCATTCACCTACTCACTCATTATTCTCCTTTCACCAGGGGGAAAGAATGCAGAGGAAGGTGTTAGAAGTGGCTTAAACTGGGATCAACAGGTAGAATGGTGATTAAGTTTCTGGAATCCCACATGGCTGACTGTGAGTCCTGCTCCTGACTGCTTGGGAATCATGTTGGAGGCATGTGCCCAAAATCCTGAGAGGAAAATAGAGGAGAAGGGATTGTGGTGTGGCCATTCCCCGGTGGAGTGATTTCTACCTTTTCCACCCTCTCTGGTGAGTGCATGTGCCCTCTGGCAAAAAACAAAAACAAAAATTAAAACAAAACCAGAAACTATAAACTGAAACTAAAAGTCTAAAAAAATAAAGTGGCTTGAACAGATATTTAAAACACAGTCAGTTAAATTTATTTTATTATTGATTTGTTTTTTAATTTCTTGTCCTTTTATACATTCAATCACATTATTTAGCTTACAAAGTGAGTATTCCAGCATGTGATAAGGAAAATGTAAAAGGAAAGAAGGGAAATAGTAAGATAGACCTAACAGAGAATAGTAAATACAATGCACCCCAATTAGCTTATATACTTTCTGGACATGAGGGAGAAAAATTGTCTTCAAGCTTCTTCACAAATATGAAAAAACAAACCATTGTTTAATAGAGGCAGAATGATATTTTATCCTGAAATCAGAGAAATATTTTTCATGAGAGAGAATGAATTAGTTATAACAATAAAAAAAATTAAGCTCATATTGCACTTTATAATAGCCAAAATAAAAAGGGAAACACTTTATATGATACGGTTTTAAATATTCCCCCCAAAAGCGGAGTACAAATTTAACTGCAGAGAAAAAAATATTTCCCTGTCATTAAATTATAGGAAAAAATCCATCACCTGAATGCTCACATAGGAGACTTCAGGTTACATGATGTTCAAAGTCTTCCACTAGCTTTTGCAAAAGATACAGAATGGCTCTCCAAATGGATGAATGACTATTCTTCAAAAATGACCTTTTATAAAAGCTGAGGGCATAAAATTAAATCATAATTCAGTGAAGGCATTTTTCCAGAAAATAAGATAATATAGTCCAGGTATATTACTTTCAGATGTCCTCACCTAGGTCAGTGATAGCAGTTAGAGAACTTTGGAGAAATAGAAAGTTAACATCCCTTAGATCAATGATCCTCAAATATTTTCTGCCCCAACCAGTGCTGAATAACTCAACAGGCAAAGCATGAGAGAAAAAGAATGAGAATAAAAAAGAAAAAACAGGAAAGGCATTACTCTAACGTCTTATCCCATTAAACTCTGTCATTATGAACAGTTTTATTTTTATTTAGACTACTAAAATTATTTTAATTTTTAGCTAATGTCAATAAGGTTACAATATTTTCAATATTTCGGACTTCTGATGGCCTTAATGCACCTGAGGAACTGGATTTTCTTCCATCAGAAATAGTAGAGCTGAAGATGTGATTCTCAGCCCCGAGAGTTAGAGCTGATGTGGGCTGGGAGGTGTCGAGAATACAAAGGGACAAAGCTGTGAAGAGTGGAGTTCACTCTGAGTATTCAATTTTTAGCAGTCAGTGTAGAATTTTCTATAGTACTCAAGATAAGGGACCAGCATATGGTGTAAAGGTCATGTCACTGGACTCCTAAATAGCTGACCGTGGTTTAAGTCCTGGACCAGGCAGCTTAAAACTGAAGCTAAGTGTATGTGCATGTGCTTGTGTGCCCAAAATCCTGAGAGGAGAATGAAAGAGAAGAGATTGTGGTGTAACCATCCCACCTGGAGAGTGATCTTTTGCTTTCTGTCTCTCTTTCTCTCTTTATCTTTTCAGCAAGTCCATATACACTATAACAAAATTCTCTAAGGAAAAGAAAAAGTGCTAAAGATGATTGTTGGATGAATTACCATGCTTTCACAGTATTGCCCACTTTATAAACACTGCTTTGTCCTCAGAAATCAGCACCTCTTCTGAGCCAATAGTTTTTCACAAATTAAAACTGAATTTGTTGTCTTTGTCTTGACTAATATGCATGGTAATCATGCTAGAAAAAGCAATGTTATATATTGTAAAGATACATGTGATTAAATGAAATATATTAAAAAGAAAACTATTAGAAAAGCCAATAGAAATTGTGGCCAAAAAAAAAAAAAAAACACAAAAATTGACTTTGCTAATGAGAGCATGACATGTCCATCTTCTGAGCTTTTGAACCAACTGTTCAAGTATAAAATTAGAAAATGTGTTAAAATTTAGAAATTTCACATGTATCCTTGCTGGGGTAATTGTCTAGAAGGGATAATTTTTTTTTCAAATAGTATCTTTAATTTTTCTGAAATAGATGCTTTCAATAAACCAATACCTCAAAGTTCTATGCTGTATAGAAAAATTTTAGACACATCAGTTACAGAAAAAATAATAGGTAAAAGTGATTTTGAGTGAGACTTCATTCTAACTGATTTGCCATCGTAAGTCGTTGCCAAATTCACTCTTTTATAGTGAAATGATACTCCATTGTGGGTATCAAGAACTTAGGATTTCAAAATTCATGGGGTTTAGATCATGGCACAATGATAAAACATGACACTGCAAGATGGGTCCACATGGGAAGGTTCTAGGTTCGTGTCTGAAGACTTCCTTGAGTATGCTTGGCATAAATGTGCCCATGGTCTGGGGCTGGCTGAACCTGGGGGCATCCCAACATTAAGACTGCGGGTGATTGTGTCTCTTACTTTTGGGGAAAGTAAATAAACAAACTTAAAATTCATGGATATAGCTAGAATTTCTTTTAGAAAGGATGATCATGTATTGCTATTTATTGTTATTTCTTCTCTACATTGTGTAAACAAGGATTATTAAACTAGAATAAAGCTGTCCTAGAGTAAACATCACAAAAATGGACAGATTCTATGATTTCTGTCACTATATTAAGTCTAACACTAACAATACCTTTATACTTGAATTCATGCTGGCATATGTAATTTAAGAGTCTCATACTGTTGTTAAGGTCCCACAATTTGCACTCATTCCTTTGAGTCATCATTAATGATGAATTTTAAATGAGTGCTATAAATAGAACTATTGTCCTATCCATATTATGGCTAACTAAAATGATCCTATCTATACTAATGTATACTACTTATTTAAAAAAAAAAAAACGATTTGGTAAAAGCAAACAAATTCATTACCTCATTTGCTCTATGTTCACGGTTTTGTATCTTTAGTTTGTCTGTGGAAAGAAAAGACCGGCAACAATCTGTATGGAGACAGGAAATGCTGATAAACAACTTGTGATTTCAGATTGTTTTAAGAAAGGGTCTATACCTTCTATATCAGTCTCAGTTTTCCATTTTTACCTCGTTTAGCTATGTTCTTATATCCCATTCACTCCATTTCTGGGGTGTCTTTCTTAGAATGGAGTGGAAGCTTCTGGTTTCCACCACCATTTGAACCAGACATCTGCTAGTGCTTCTGAATTGGACTCTGGTTCAGTCCTCTCAGATCAGTGAATCCTTCCATCTCCACAGCAGCCTGGGGTGTCTCTATGACCTCTATGAACCTGGGGTTATAAGCCCCTTCTAGATGGCTCTTCTTGGGGCTGACTCTGTATTCTCTCCCATCCCTTCTTCTTTTCCCTGATTGCATTCCTCTCCACATCCTTACATTTTTTTTTATGCAAAAAATATCTGAAAATCATTAAGCTCTCATATTCTTGGTGGAAGAGGTAGATGAAAACATTTGAGATGGTTAAAGTGTTCTTCAAAGTCAGGCCGAGTAAACACATAGGTTTATAGAAATATTTAAGAAAGAGGGTCAGTTTGTCAAACTACAAGCAAGGATAATTGACTGTAATGTTGGCAGTTATAACAGAAATAATTTTATTGACTTATGTACATTTAGTAAACAATATTTTAAAGGTAATATTTTTAAAATATACTTTTGCTTCCTGGGATGATACGTTTTCCTTCTTTCTAATACCTGCAATTGAAGGAAATTCTGTAAGTGAAGCATGCTTTATTCTTGCTAGGTCAAAACGAAGCGTTACAGTAGCCTCTTAATAAATGCCAAGTACCTTACCTTTTCCCTGAGCCTGGTATTATGCTAATAACAGTCTCTTGAATATTCATAGGTTATAGAATGTTTGATCAAAAGAGGAAGTTCCAATTCCCTCTATTAGAGGTGCAGGTGGCATAGTGGTTAAGGTGCTGGATTCCCACATGGTCTACTGTAGTTCAAGTCCCAGATCTGGTGGCTTGAAAATCATGATGGGTGTATGGGCATGTGTGCCCAAAATTCCAGGGGGAGAATGAAGGAGAAGGGTTTGTGGCATGGTTATCCCCCCTGGGGAGATAATTTTTCACTTTCTCCTCTCGCTGTCTCTATGGCAAGCTTCTGCTACCCGCCTCCCCCCACCCCCCATGAATGCATTGTGGGTTAGAAACTGGAAGCAGCTTATTCAAAGTTGCAGAGCAAGTTAACACTGTAGTCAACCAGAAGGCAGGTGTTGGTGGCAGGAGGTTGCACAATGAAGTCTCTGATATAAGAAGATTCCAGGAAACTAGGCTGGGGAGTTTGGTAGATACCAGACCAAGTAGGTCTTACAGGCCATACTAGGATCTTAGTACTGAGACACACTGGTGCATAAAGAACAATGGTGGTTTGGGAACCAGCAGTTAGTGTAATGGCTATGTCGCTGGACTCCCACGTAGTCGACCGCGGTTCGCGTCCCGGACCCGGTGGCTTAAAACTCACGCCGGCGCGTGTGCATGCATGCCCAAGATCCTGAGAGGAGAATGGAGGAGAAGGGATTGTGGTGTGACCATCCCCCTTGGGGGGTGATTTCTCACTTTCTGTCTCTATGTCTCTCTCTCTGTCTGGTGAGTGCACGCGCCCTATAGCAAAAAACCTCTCCAAAAAAAAAAAAAAAAAAAGAACAATGGTGGTTCGTATTGGCATTTTGAGAAAGATGCATTGTTCTCTATGTCTCCATTTGGTGATAAGGTTCTCTGCTTCTCATATCCCCTTACTCTCAATTGAGGATACAGTGGTGCTCTCTAGTTAGATTACTTTCTACCCTTGTCTGGATGATGATTTCTCCCCCAGTGCCTCTTCCCTCATTTTTATTTATCCTACAAGCCAGAAAGAACACTTTGCCTCTAGCCATCTCTACTATAAGTTTAAACAGAGCTGTTTTAATATTTTTTCTATATTGTCTATGTCTGAAGACTTTTCCACCTATTTCCATTCCTTGGTTTGATTATACTTTACTTCAGAATTTTTTTTAGACTTCACCTAGTCCTTAGATCCTATGCCAGGAAATGAGTAAAGCTTCTGATATCTTTATTAAGTCAGACATTGAAGTGCAAACTCCTGGGACCAGAAGATGGCATATTGGTTATGTCACTGGACTCCCAGACAGTCAAGGGCAATTCGAGTCCCAGACCCAGGTAAAAAATTCACACCGAGTGTGTGCGTGTATGCCCAAGATCCTGAGAAAAGAATGAAAGCGAAGGGATTGTGGCATGGCCATTCCCCCTGGGAGTGATTTCTCACATTCTGTCTTTCTGTCTTTGTCTCTCTAGGGAGCGCACAAGCCCTGTAGCAAAAATCTCTCTCTTAAAAAAAACCCAATAAAACAAAAACAGAAGAAAATGCTTTGTCTGTGTAGACTTTTCATGTTCAAATTCTACTTAGAGTCTTTTTAAAGGCATTTGCCCCATTGCCAATGTCAAACTCTGACACTTGAATAATTTTTAAAGTTTCTTTTATTGAGAGAGGGAGAAAGGGGGGAGGCACCTTCAGCAGGGTCTCATTCTGCTGCAATCTCTTGCTCCTCTGCATGCACCCAGAGTGCTCAGGTCAACCCAGGATTAGAGCTCCAGGTGCTCCACTAGGCGTCCAGCTTTGCAGAGCAGCACCCCACTGCTTGTGCCAGCATTGCTGGGCATGATATTTATATATTTAACAGTAAGACATTTATAGCAATAATTTTTTTCTTTGTCCTATTTTTTCAACTGCCACATCCTGGAGGGCCCAGATTGCATTATTCTAAATCTGTAAAGGCCACCACATAATACCAGGATTAGAGAAGGCAGTTAGCACTTGCTGAACAGTGCCATAAGAGACAAGTGCTGCGAAGTTTTATCAGATTGAGCTGAGTCAAACTGGAATTCAGTCTAGACTTCAGCAAGATACATCAGCTGGTGACCCTTAAAGGTGTCTCCTTACAAAAGTAAGTATGCAGAGGACTTTTGAATTTTGGCTGATGGCAGAAGGATAGAGGTAGTGAGAAGGGATAGGAAGAGAGTAGGAAGAAATGGACAATGGATGGTATGTGGGCCATGCATGGCATCTGTCATATGCTAGTGGGAGGAGCACATTCTGTGGCTCAAAAAAAGAAATGGCTTAGAACCCGTAAGTGAAGAAGTTATGCTTATAAAAGACATGTTAATCTGGGCAGGAAACAAAAGCCTACTTCAGAGGCTTACGTGATAAAGTATGGACACAAAAAGTAAAGCAGATTATTTGCTTCCTGACTTTATCATAAATCATAGTGCAGCCTGAAAGACAGGGAAGCTAGTAGCTGAGGAGGGTTGGGTCTAGAAAAGGAATCTTTTCATGGAAACAAGGAAGAAGAGGCAATGATGAGATTCCATGACAGGAGTATGATGTATGGCAAAACAGGCACTCTAGGAAAGAGCCAAGAAATAATAACAGAAGACCATAGTCATATAGGTGGGCTCCAGTAGCTATAAACGTTAATATTATCTCATTAT
Source organism: Tupaia belangeri chinensis (assembly GCF_000334495.1). Classification (NCBI taxonomy): domain Eukaryota; kingdom Metazoa; phylum Chordata; class Mammalia; order Scandentia; family Tupaiidae; genus Tupaia; species Tupaia belangeri. Next base: position 1,689,261 of record NW_006160140.1, on the reverse strand, counting down.
CTCAATTGTCTCCACAAAGATTAGTCAGGTGACATACACATTACAGTATTTAAAAGAATTATTTCAAAAGCTTTTTGAGAATATAGTTATTATCCTCATTTTTCTAAATGCTTAGGTAGATTAAGTGGTTTCTCAAGGTCACACAGTTAATCAATGGTGGTCATGGGATTCAGACTCAAGCATTGGTAACTGCCATACAGCTGACTTCTGTGACCATACCACATTGCTTTCTGACTTCATACTTGCTTTCCAATTGGTTGTGTATTCTAGGTGAAGTTGATCAGAATTTAAAAAATCTCTCACAACTCAGATTAGTTATTTACTCATTGACTGAAAGGCATTATAGAATGTCAGGAAGAGTGTGGACTTTGAAGTCTAGCATACCTAAGCTTCCATTTCTGCATTGTCATTGACTGGTTATTAGTCTTTGGGAAAGTTACATTTCCTTTTGACCCTCTATTCCCTATTTAGTAACATCAACATGACCTTTAAATACTTCTGTGAAGCTTAAAGGAGCTAATGACTATCTCTCTCATGTTACAATGCCTGGTACATAAGTGATAACTACTTCTATTATTGGTAGTTCCTCCAGTTTTGTCTGAACTTCTTGCATCCAGAGTGAAACCATGTGGAATGTGTCAGTACAGAATAGCAGCAGATCTTATGTTGGTGCTGTCAGTTCTCGCTTTATCTTGCATCATCCCTAACATTTTTTTTTTCCTTCCATATAGAAAATAACATATGGGAGTACATTGTGTTGACTCCTCTTGCTGGGGACCAAACCATATCTTTTTTCTTTTCTTTTTTTTTTTTTTAACTGTAAAAGGAAGGCATGATATTGACTTGCATCTTTTATCTTTGGCAAGTACCTGCACTACATGTTTATCGACATTTGAGTTCTTTCTTGCAGCATCACTCCATGGCTAGGAAGTGCATTTCTTTCACTTGAAAGGACATCAAAGAGGCATTTTTTTTGCATTCCTGTACAAAATTCACTGCATTTTTTCCCTTAACTATGCATTGTCATGAGACCATATGGCTGTAAATGATTTAGTTTTTCATGAAAAATGGTTTTAAATCAAAAATGAAACCTGCTACAAAGAATTTGCATACTTGATGAAAAATAAAGGCAATAAAATGTTTAATCTGGCTGTGAGAAATGTACTGGGATTTCACAAGCAGCCTTTATATAATAAGGAAATGCATTTTCATTATGACCGTGGCATTATCAGTGTTATGGAAAGTTGGCCTCTTTAGATAGTGATACAGAAAGCTGGAGCATAAATAGTGTTCACCTTAAGATTTAAGCAAATCTTGCACATTTGGAAAACTGGTGAAGTAAACTCTGCCAGGATCCATATAAATGAGGGATTTAGTAGGAAAACACTTAAATTAAGGGAAGAAATGGGCAGTAGAATCAAGTGTTGGTGGAGGAGAGAGCTGGATTGTAACTCTGTGCACTTCAGTAATGAGTGGGAAGGTACATCTATAACATAAGAATGAGTAAACAAAGAAAAATTCTCCTAAACTCCCTACAGGAAATCAAAAGTGAATAGACTCACAGCATTGGAAATAGTAGGGCTGGCAGAATTGAAATAAACCATCTTGGCCCAGATCTGGTTGACAGTCTTACTGCAGGCATGGAAGTGCCTTGAGAAGGCATCAGTGAGAAAAGAGCAAAAGAGGAAAACAGCAACCCTGTCTGGTAGCAGGTGAACGCAAAGATTAGGAAGTGGTAATCATAGAAAACACTCCCTGAGAACTCAGACATATCTGGGAAGGGTTTGGGCTGCTTGGGACTCCAAAGGAAATGATGTGGTGGAGAAAGAAACTAAAGCTAGATCTGGCTCTAGCTTTTGCCCAAGTGAGTCTCAAGGTTATCCGCGGTGGGGGTGGGGGTTGGTGTCTTCAAAAAGTTCATGAAAAATGTGTATTATGAAAACAACTGTGCATGGATTTCAAAATTTTTCTGCACTCAAACAAACTCCCACTTTAATTGCATTTATTGCAAGCTTCTTCAAATGCCTTCATATTGAATTTTTTTATACTTAAATAAACTAATAAATCATGCTATGGAATGCCATCCTAGGGCCAGATGGTGGCATAGCAGTAAAACAGAATGCTCTATGAGGCTATCTCACACAGGCAGGTTCCTGGATCTAGTCCAGACACATCCCGAGTATGCTGGGCACATGGCTGCCCCTTGGTCTAAGCCTGGCTGAAACTGGAAGTAGATCACAGAGTCAAGACCCTGATGAAGTACATTCTCTGTCTTGCTAGCTCATGGAATAAATAAATAAAGGAACTTTTAAATTTCCTTTAAATATGCTCTGCTTTCTCATTTTCCTTAATAGGAACAATGCAAGTCAAAGCATATCTAAAAGTCATTGTGGCACCATTTTGAATTGGTATTGAGAGACAATACTTAGAATATCAATTGTCATAATTCTAACAGTTATGGGGAAAAGTTTATTTCGCACATTACTGCATCAAGTGGGTAACACTTGCTCCCTTCAGTGAAGTTCATTCTGTCACTCAAGAGGCTCTCTGGTAGCTAAAACCAGGTTTGCAGATGTTTCCATCCACACCATGTACCCTGGCCTGGAACCAGGAAAGGCAGTAAGATTTACCCTTGATAGTTAATTTCAAACTTAATCATCAGTCTCCTTTCCCCTTTTTTCAGTCTCCATAATCAATACATTTAGTCTTAATACAAAGCATCTTCATTGTTTCATTCCTTATTTGAAAATCTAGATAGAAAGAATTGGTTAAAATAATAGGATTTAGTCATATTCTATGTGCATAATTATCTCTTCCATCATTTCAATTTCTTTCAATTTAGTCCTCTGTTTTCTCGGGTATAAAATGGTAGTATCTTTGTGTGTGTTGTTATACCAAAATACCCAAGGCTAGATAACTTACAAAGAACAAAAACTTATTTCTCACAGTTCTGGAGGCTGGGAAGTCCAAGGCAAAGATGCCAACAGGTTTGATGTCTAATAAAAGCCCAGCCTCTGCTTCCAAGATGGCACATTGAATGTTGCATCTTCCAAAGTAGAGGAATACCATTTATTACATGGTAGAAGAGCAAAAAGAAAGTTCCACTCTCTAAAAGTCTTTTTTAAGGGAAAACCCACTTATGAAGGTGGAGTCTTCTTAAAGACCTAACCTGTCAATACCATTACATTGGCAATTAAAATGGAGCATGAATTTTAAGGAAGACAAATTTTCACACCGTGGTAGAAGGTTATGATAATACAAATGATTTCATTTGGTCGTTGTGAGAATTAAATGAGATAAAGTGCATTGTGTGGAGAAAGTACTCAGGTTTTAGCATTATACTGTATAGTGCTTTACATAGTTGAGCAGTGAAGAGGGTACACTATGGAGTCAGTTTGCCTAGAGTCATTTCCTGGTTTTGTCAATGGTTGTATGACCTTGCACACGTTTCTTAATTCTCTATGTCTAAGTCTCCAGTAAAAATGGTCATCAGTAAATGGTTATCATTTTATTATAAGGCTTGAATGAGCTCATAATTGGGGAGTGTTGAGAACAGTGCCTGGCACATAGGTTTTTATGAACAGATTACATGAACTAGTGAACACAGGAAGTTTTCATCTGTGTTCTCATCTGCTTTTAATTCCTAGAAATGCAGCCTTATGGTTCTGGTATTGCCTGGACAAGGAATATAGCAGAACCTTGAAGACAGTCTCAGACTTTTCAGGAAGGCATATTTTTAGCTCAGATCTATCAACACAAGTCTGTAATCAAATAGATTAGTTATTACTTTTGCACTTGTTATTGTTGGCCCTTGTTTCAAGTAGGAAGAATATGTACAAAGAAGGATGCAGAAATTTACCATAAACCTCCAAAAAAGCTTCATCTTAATTTTAATAGACCTTTACCAACTTTGGGAAATAAATTTTTATCACAGATCTTTATTCACATATTAGTATTATTTTGTTTCACTTGTCATTTTAAGAAGAGACATTCAATATTAAAATTCAGTTATGGTTACCAGGTTACAAATGCCTTGGACTTACATATGAACAAAAATTACATTTATTTACAGCAGAGGTTTGAATTGTCTCAGACAAAAACGAGATGATAATTGCCCCCCAATGCATTTGAATATAATTACCAACTAAAGAAACCCTTTTAATTTAGTCATTCTACTTTTATTTGGCACCTGGCATCAAGATAATTATTACCTGGGATATTGAGATGTACTGGACCATGTACAGATAATTCTTCAAAGATATACTCTACAAACCATTGAACAACATAAACAGGACGCTTGTCACATAGACTGACAGGTCATTCCCTGGCATTTTCACAAAATACTGAATCAGTCTGAACTGGCAGGTGTAAAGTTCCCATATTCACACTTGACAGAATAATTCAGTGCTGATATCTTGCCACTGATAATAGGCAAAAGTGTACAACAGACAATAGCCCCATAAGACAGAACAAAGTTTATTTATTTATTTATTTAGGAGAGGTTTTTGCTATAGGGCATGTGCGCTCGCCAGACAGAAAGAGACAGAGAGACAGAAAGTGAGAAATCCCCAGGGGGGATGGACACACCACAATCCCTTCTCCTCCATTCTCCTCCCGGGATCTTGGGCACGCAAGCTTACACACCCAGCGTGAGTTTTAAGCCACCGGGTCCGGGACGCGAACTGCGGTCAACTATGTGGGAATCCAGTGACATAGCCATAACGCTAACTGCTAGTCCCACAGAACAAAGTTTATTAAAAGCACACAAAATATAACTCTTTTTCTGTAGAGTTTCTCAATAGCTTAATGCATGTGAAATTCCAATTATCAGTGCAGATTATCTTGAAAACTTTGCAAAGTCAGACCAGCTTGGTGGTACGATGGTAACCTGCTGTTCCAGAGAAGCTGGATCATACGGAAGAGAGTGGATTTGGTTTCAGAACTGACCTGTGCACACAGGTAGTGCCTGCTCATGATTCTGGTTCTCTGGAAAGACTAGGGGTAGGTGAGTAAGGATCACGGTATTAGATCCTGTTGAAGGTACTTAACTCTCTCTGTCTCTCTCTCCAAAAAAATAAATAAACAATAACAATAAAGAAAACATCACAAAAAAAAATACAGTGAAACTTCCCCCGAGGGATGATATCATTTCAACATATGCCTCCTCTAGGCTTCTCTCACTCCCTAGTTGGCAAATATTTGTAAAGGTAAAACCTTGCCTTTAGGTTGTTATGTAAATGCCAGCTCCTTTGTCATACCCCCCACCCTTCAAAGCCCCAGTTGTTCCCCTCTACCACCGATGGTGCCCACAGGGAGAGAAAGCAAAACAGCCACCTCTGCCTTTTCTTGTTATGATGATGTTAATAACTCCAGGACAGTAACGAACATCACCTTTCCCTCTCTTTCTCAGCAAGAAGAGAGATGTGTCCAATAATCATTCAGAAAATCCTTTCAGTGAAATGAACTTTTTGTAGCTGAGTTTTAAAAAGGTCCGTCAGAACTCCTCTAGATGTAACCATCTGGTAGTGTTATGATCAAGTGATCCAACAGTCTTTCAGTCTATTTATGTTCAATTCAGCCTTCAAAGGTATGTCTTAACAAAATATCTCTCAAGCTGTAATGTATATGCACATAGCCTGGGTTCTGTTCAAATACAGACTGAAATTCCCTAGGTCTGAGTTAGGGGTTGCAAATCTGCATCCCCATTAAGTTATCAGATGCTTCTGGTCCGACTTTTTTTTTTTGCATCATAACCTATATCCTCAATGTAGTAAATTTTTTTTTTCCTTTCATTTAGAAAAGGGGAATGGAGTGTCAGCTTTTGGCAGATAAAATGAACTGTGAATGGTTATGTTTATCCCTTTTAGAGTATAAGGGCCAAATAAGAACCTGCAGGATCCAAAGAGAATTTTCCTGTCTAATCTAGAGCCCATGTCAAAAACACCAGTACCAGGATTTTTACTGTTTTGTGATAGAGAAGAAAACTATTGCTCCAAGTTGATAGATACCATATGACACAAAGACTGAAACACTACTATTTATATTTAAATTTTCAGGAATAAATGAAAGTGTGAAATTAGGAATAGTTAGCATTGTTTTAACTATAAGTCAAGTTACTTGTGAAATCATTTACAGAAAACTAGTCTTTCAAATTAGGGCATTCCATTGAAAGAAACATATCGCTACTAAATGTAGAAAGTAGTAGACGGACTCCCCAGGCTGCCTAATGGTATCTGATATGTATTATGACTTCATTGCTCCTTTGTGACTGACTGCAAGTTGACTCATTCGTCAGGAACTCACGTAATAAAGTCAAGAGTTCCCCAGGTCTACCAGGGGTACAATGAGTACCCCAGAGTTGCACAGTGATCACTCCTTGACATGACATTCTTTTGACAATTCCTTACTCAAACTCTGTTTGTAGTTGTTAATGTATTCAGTTCAATCCAGCAAACATTTGTTGAGCATCATTATCAGGCTCTGGGGACTTAAAGATAAATAAATCTTGATTTTTGTTTTTATATTCACTAAGTTGGTAATCACGTAGATTATTGTATAAATGCTATTATGTTGTACTGTGTGCTTTTGTTTATGTTTTTCTTTTCATTTTCTACTCCGTGAAAGTAAAGGTCTTTCTTCATTATTTTTGTGCTCAAACTTGGTGTTCCTAGGCAGGAAGTCATAGGATGACTCTAGGAAAGGACAAATTTGCTCAAAATTCGTAAGAAAGCAGAGCCTCCCTAGCCCATTGTAGCAAGAAGGAAGAGCCTTTTCTAAAGCCATTAAAGATTACTGTTAATTTAAATTTTTTGTCTTAGTTAAAATATACAGGATGAATAGTTAATTGTTGTTGTTGTTGTCATTATTGTATTTGTAGCAGTTTGGCCCACAGAACATGCCGTCACTCCTAGCTGATAACAACAACAATATTGATTGTATGCCAGGTATTATTCTAAGAACCTAACAAATATTAGCTCATTTAATACAAATATCAAGCCTCTGAGGCAAGTCCTTATTTTAGAACTGAGCAAACTAAGAAACATAGAGATTCAATATTTTGCCCAAAGCCATGCAGTCTTCCGTAGGAGACTATAATAATGACTTAAGACTTAATTCTCTGGCATTAAATTTATTAAAGCAAGGAAACTGACAAGAAATTTAAAGCTACATCCATTCCAATGTAGGCAGACATTTCCTACATACCACCCCTCCAGGTATGTCTTATGGGAATACGTATTTGAACCATTGACTCAATTCCACTTTCTTTTTGATTCATTTTTCTGTAAGTTAATTTATTTCTGCAATGAAAGAGAGAGACAGACACTTCAACAGGGTCTCCAGCCTACTATCTACTCCCAGTGTCAGTTGGCCTGGTTCATAGACACACCCACACACCTGGCATGTTCAGGGAGTTTCCATGACATGAACCCAGTACCTTTTTAATGTGGGTTCAGTTGCATTACCACTGTTCCACAACCTAGCCCTTCAGTCCTATATTCATTAGAAACTACACTTTATGAAGACATAGCCCCCCCCCAAAGAACCAGCTATTTCCCTGTGTAACTCTTATGATAGTGCAATCATCCCATTTCATGAATAATGAATGAACATATATATGTCAACATGCTAGATGGCAAACTTCATGAGGACAAAGCCACATGTCAGCAATGCTAACACAGTGCTTGGTGCATGGGAGAGGCTCATTGATTTTTGTGTTAAGATTGAATGAATCCCATTTTCCAAATGAGTAAATTGAGGCTCAAAGAGGTGGGAAATGATCTATACAACTCAAATGAGATAGACTGAGGCAGCCTTTGAATCTTGATTTTTTTTTTCCAATTTAGAAGTCCACTGTTCATTCCATACCACATTTCATATCACCCACTCATTAATAAGAGCATGCTTTCCTGAATGGAGTCCTTGTAGTTTTTGCAGAATGCAAGTGATATATATGAACATGAACTGGAGGATTTGACATTTTAGTAGAGATTTGAAAATGCTTCTAGTCAAGTATCTCAGGCTGCAGATTTATTTAAATGTAGTAGAGGTCTCTTATTCTTTTTAATATTTTTAAAGTTTATAACAGTGTCTTTTACCCAGTAGCAATGTATTACATATTTGAAAAACTAAATTGAAAAGAATACCCAGGAAGCAAAGAGTTTTGTGCATTTAAGATATTGTTGATGGAATAAAAGGATAGAGCTGACACTTGGGGTTACTCAGTCTAGTTTTTCATTTTATGGGAACCATTTTTATATCTGAAAATGATATACCTAATAAGGACATAGCAAAAAAACAGTTCCAGGCTTTCTATTAATGGCTTAGGAATCATTTAAATAGAAATCGGCACAGTATCACATTGTTAAGCTTTATTCAAGAATTATAGGAAATATGTTATTAAGTTCACTTAAAGTCTAAGTTGAAGAATTCTCCTCTGGAAGACATTTAGAGATTAGACCTGAATAGTTTTTCTATGTCACCACAAAGACAATGCAAATGCTGATTAGAGCAATTAAAACTTTCCTTTGTTTGCAGAAAGAGATGTACCCAGATATGGCTTTTTGTTTGTAGACATCTTAATAAGCACTAGCAGACTGAAATGAAATCTGTCATCAGTTATATTTTTCTCTTAGACAAACTGTCTACTTCACATACATATTAAGCAAGATTTGTTACCAAAGCTTCCTTATATTTCTATTTGTTGTTGTAAAATGGTAAATGTAGAAATAACACTAGATCTATCAATTTGATAATATAATGCAATACATCTGGCAGCTGAATAGGGAAAAAAATATAATGACATATTTGGCATAGTAAATGGTTTTTATTATGGGCTTTTTTCCTTTCCCTTTTTTTTTTTTAAGCACAATTGTGCCATTTGTTGTAGACTAATGTCAAGGAATATAAAGTATTATTGGGGATGGGAAATTTAGCTTTTGTAGAACATAAATTGACTGCCATGTAAATATAAACATCACTTTTATTGCTTGTTAAATATTTATTTACTAAAATGATTTGAACAGGAAAGCTTGCTGAAGGGAACCATGTCTGTCTTTAGCTACAGGTTGCCAAATTCCTTCATGAACTTGGCTTCTTGTCTGTTTTTCTGTTTATAATTTTGCATTAAACTTTACTGTAGAATATTGTAGAATGTAAGAACTAGTTTTCTAGCTATGTTGGATAAGTAAATCTAAAAATGGTTAGTATCACTGAAATCTTATTTGCTTTAATAGCCATATGAAGTTATTATTTTAATGAAATAGACTAGTTAGTACCACGAAGGGGCACCCTCAATTTATTTATTCACTCTTATATTCACCGGATTTTTCCTGATCACTATGTATCAGGCATCTGGCTCGCTTCTAGAAAATAAGTATGAATGAGCCATGAGAACGCAGCCTGGCTGGGGAGGCAGGCACTCACAACGTGTTGGGTATTACAACAGAGAAGCTCGCAGTGTAGGCACTCAAGACTTACATCAAAGCAAATCTGGGTAAAACACTGGGAAGAATGTCTCTAGCTGCATAATATTTTCTTGGGGATTAATACCAGATAATGATTATGAAATAGTACATTGTAATATTCCAGCTCTTATGGCTTTGAGAATGCTACACTTCATTCTTGGAAAGTATGACAGGTCAAAGAACATGGTGACTGCTTTGAGATTTGGACACCAAATAGGAGAAGTCTTCTTTCAAATAGACTCTGAAGCACCCACTTCAGTTTTCCCGGGGGCCAGGAGTGTGCTGATGGGACAGAAATAACACAGTCACTGATAGAAACCTGGCAAATACTGAGTGCAGCAAGGCTGAGAAAGAGCTTATTGCACAATCATTTGCAGAGTGAAGAGGCAAAGGTGAAAGACCTATATGTGGCCATATGAGGCTGTAATGCAAGAAATAAACATCCTAGCACAAACTACCCTGGGAAGGATGAGAATCAAGTGGGGCTCAAGAACACAATCCAGTTTGTGACTGAACCCTATTCAGCTGCCAGATGAATTGCATTATATTATCAAATTGATAGATCTAGTGTTATTTCTACATTTACCATTTTACAACAACAAATAGAAATATAAGGAAGCTTTGGTAACAAATCTTGCTTAATATGTATGTGAAGTAGACATACATATTAAGTAGACATTCCATAGCTATATCATAAGAGGTTATCATGTCCCTTCATGAGACAAAATGAAAGGTGATTATGAGACCTTGATGTGTATCTCTTTTAGTTTGCTGAATGTAATAAAGTAGGACCATAGTTTAACAATGTCAGAATATGATGCCCTGATTATCAATAATGCCTTCGGTATCTTGCCTTAGACATCACAAGGAGCAGAAATCATGAAAGCACAGATGTGAGTCCATCTCCATATTGCATTCATTAAAATCCAGACTCATGTGCTAATTGTGATAAAAATCAGAAAAAATGGCAATAGTATAGAATTTTATAAAGAGCATATTTCTCTTTTTTATTTTTATTTTTGGAGAGGTTTTTGCTATAGGATGTGTGTGCTTACCAGAAAGACAGAGAGAGACAAAGAGACAGAAAGCGAGAAGTCACCCTCCCCCCCAAGGGGGATGGCCATGCTGCAATCCCTTCTCCTTCATTCTCTTCTCAGGATCTTGGGCATGCATGCACATGCGCCCAGCATGAGTTTAAGCCACTAGGTCCGGGACTCAAACCGCGGTTGACTACATGGGAGTCCAACGACATAGCCTTTACGCCAATTGCTGGTCCCGCATATTTCTATTTTAATGTGTCATACATTTCATGTTTTATAACAAAAAGAGGAGAGAAACAAAACTTACATGATTTAGATAGCTAGCAAAAATACATGTTATAATTCTTAGCCCCCGGCACAAATTTTGTGATTTATTTAGATGAACATAAATACAACATGGTTATATAGGTTATCTTCTTAGGCCAGTCCAAGTTTGTATTCTTCCAATAGAGCAATGATACACAGAAGAATGAAATGCAGCTAGAAGTCGGTGTCATCCTGCCCCATGATTGCTGAATCCTGGACAATGTACTTAATATAACTCAACCTCAGGGTTATCATCTATAAATTTAAGCAAATAGAACTAATACCTACCTCATAGATTATAGTCAAGAGTCAATAGAGTAACACTATCAGCTTTAAATTTTTTTATCATTTTTAATTACCAGAGGACATGTGAACTTGCCAAAAAGAGACAAAAAGATAGAGATAGAGAGAGGGAGATGGCACCCCATATATGAGCATGGCCACACAACAACCTCTTCTCATCTATCTCTCTACACTTGGAATTTAAGGTACATACACACATGCCCAGTGTGTTTCTCAAGCTGCTGGAGCTGAGATTAGAACTTCAGTCAGCCACATGGGATCTGGCTTCCTTTAACCACCAGACCAGAGGGCTGGCTCTTGTTATTAGATTTTTAGTACTCATTTTTGAGGATACTGGTTAAATAATCAGAAATAAGTGGAAAAACTGGGAGTGTCTTGTAATTATGAGTTCCTACTAATTAAATGCTAATTATACAGGAAAAAATCAGTTAACTTCTATGAACGTCACTGTTAGACTTATTACTGTAAAACTGAGAAAAGTAAAGTTGTCATAAATTTGATAAAATTACTCATGCAAACATTTAGGAAAGTTCAAGAACTTGTAGAGTCCCTTAAATGTTACTGATTTCTAAACTGCATTAAAATATGTAAAAATTATAACATAAACATGTCTCATTTCTAAATGCAAATCTCACTTTTAGCACTCAGGTCATTGTGATTATTGAACATCTTTTGGCTTTCTATTGAAATGTAAAATAAAAAGATAATTAAAAGAAACAAATTCAATATCTGTTCAAGAAAAATTCATATATAGTTATGGTCTACATAATTAAAATACTGAATATCAAAAATTCTAATGTGTGTGTGATAAATGTCCAAATTGAAAAAAAATGGGTTACAAGATTGTATGTAGCAGTTGATCTCAGTTGTTTCATGCATGCGTATGGGTTGACTAAAAGTGTATGTATGTGTGTGTGTTTCTGTGTTGATATAACACAAAAGGATATGTATCCAAATGTTAATAATAGTTATTTCTAAGGGCTGACTTTTTTTTTCTCTTTTTTTTTAGAGAGTTTTTTTCTATAGAGAGCATGTGTTTGCTGCAGAGACAGAGAGACAGAAATCACCCCCTAGGAAGGATGGCCATGCTGCAGTCCCTTCTTTTCCCTTCTCCTCTTGGGATTTTGGGCAAATATGCATATGCACCCGGCATGAGCTTTAAGCTGCTGAGTCTGGGATGTGAACTGTGATCAACTATGTGGGAGTTCAGTAACATAGTCATTACACCAACTGCTGGGCCCAGGGCTGACTTTTCTAACTATATTGTCTGAAAATTTAACAATGAATTTACCTTATTTCTATCATTTTTAAGCCTATTTGTAGTGTGTGTGTGTGTGTGTGTGTGTGTGCGCACTAGAGGACATGTGATCCCACTAGAGAGGTAGAGGAAGAGGAGAAAGCACTGTGGAGAATAGTCACACCTTCATCTCTCCTTCCTTTTGGGACTTTGGGCTTGTCTGCTGTGTTTTTCCAGCCACTGGTTCCCGCACTAGAACTACACTGTCAGCCATGGGGGATCTGGCTGCCTTAACCACCAGGCAACAGAGCCAGTTTCTCTATCAGTTCTTAAAAGTATTTCTGTTGTTAAATTTCTAAGTGGCCTACTGAAAATAAATTGTTAATACAAACTTTATCCTCAATAGTTATATAAACAGATAATAAAATTATAATATAAAATTATAGAGTAAATTCTTCTGGTGTATTTAATCTTATATTTTTGAGACATGTGCTTTGAGGAGATTTAATTGTCAAGACCACTAAAAAGCCACAGAATTCTAGAAAAGTTTTGTAATACCTAAAGGTCAAGTGCTAAGCCTGGCTAGACAAATAATAAAGATATTCAGAATTTAAGTGCATTATTTTTCTCCTGATTTGACCAGACCTAATTTGATAAAGAGGTCAGTACTTGGCACATTTGAGCAAATATCAAAATGGTATTGGATATTTATAGAACTAATTTAGATGTTAAACAAATGGAAATTATAATTTAGAGAAAGAAAAGGCAGGATATTTATAGCTCATTGAGTACAATAGGAATTTTTTTACTTTTTACTGGAAAGTGATTTTTAAAAATTGTCACTTTCAAAAAGTAAGCCACTTGAAAGATCTAATAAAATATTTATTTTTAACTGAATTATGGAGATTGTGAGTTAATCTTATGAATAGTGCAGGTATACTATTCTGAGTTTTCTTCACTGGAAAAAGAATTTGATAGGAAAGTCATTGAAGTGATGTTGAGAAAGGTAACACTCAGGTTCAGGTGGTCTGGTTCAACTGTTGAGCCCAGTGATCTTTATTTATCCTTCTAAAGAAAGTTCTTAGACTTGTCAGAGCTTTCATGCAGTAGTCTGGAAAGAAAGCTACAACTCTAAGCAGGAGTAACCAAGATTAACTTATTCTCTGGGGTCAGGATAGAATCCACATTGTACAATAGGAACATTGACCTTTAACAATTTCAGTTCTCTGTGCTTTCATTTCAACATGGAGCCCAAATGCTAGTCAATGGATTCATTTAGTGTCTATAAGTATCCCTGTAGTAGATGTTTCAAATATATCATGGCATTGTAAAATGTTTTATTTTATGGATAATTTAAAATATTTCAAAATTGATTTTAGTGTTTAGGCAATATTTATGCTATAAGATGATTTGGATCCTAATCTCTGTAAGATATGACTCTATTGATAAAGTAATCTCTTCAACTCTCTGAGTTTCCAGTCAGCAAATTCTATTACACCCAGAAAATAATTTACTCAATGATAATTCTACTTGTAGTATACATACATTTTTAATTTCTTCTATTGATGATAAGTAGAAAGACATGGAAATGAGTATTAGAATAAAGAAAAATGTCAGCTCCATCTCAGAGATGATGGTTAAAGATTTTGCCCTAGGACAGATAATAGAAACAAACATACTCTAACCTGAGTCTTTTTTTTTTTTTTAAGAGAGATATTTTTGCTATAGAGTGCACACACTTACTGGAGAGACAGAGAGACAGAAAGACAGAAAGTGAGAAATCACCCCCCTAGAGGGAATGGCCACACCTCAATCCCTTCTCCTCCATTCTCATAGGGCACTGGGTATGCATGTGCATGGTATGAGTTTTAAGCCACCAGGGACTTGAATGCTGGGAGTCCAGCGATGAAACGATTATAACAGTGGCTAGCCCCTAACCTGAGTCTTTCAACACACTCCATTTATTAGAGAGAAGGAAGTTGTACTGTTGGCAGAAGAGTTTTGCATTGTTGGGAATTTCTTTGGAGAAAGAATTTGAAAAATACTTTTAAGCATGTCAGGAAGGTTAAACAGAGGTTAGTCAAAGCTTTATTAAATACGAAGTATTGAAGTTACTTGGAATTTCTGAAATTTTAGAACCAGCAGTCAATGTTTCTGAATCTTAAAACTACAAAGGCATTAATGTTTAGCTAGAGGAGAAGACTAGACAAAAAATAAAAATCTGTGAGAATTCAACTTCATGAACTAAAGCAAGATTATTTATGAGCATTTTATTTAAGCTTCTGGCAAACATAGGTAAAACATAGACTATTTCTCGGGAGCAAAAGATAATATATACAGTAGATTCTATTGTTACTTTAGTTGTATAAATATTTCCGTGTTTGTACAAATATTTATAAAGCCTTTCATAGAGTCACTCTTAACCATGGTGTGACAACATTTTTAGATCCCATAAGTATTTTTTTTTTTTTGATCCCATAAGTATTTTAACCACAACTTATCCTGTCCCAAGGGCTTTCAGAAACAAAGCTGGGTGTTGGGCAGTGGCTCTTGCACCTGACATTGGAACTTTTGTATATGAGTATAGAAGAGAGTTTTGATTCAGGAGTCATAAGGACTAAAGGGTCACTTATACTGGCTCACTTTCGCTGTAATGGAAGTGTTAAAGTAAGGTCATTTGAGCTTTCAGGGTATCTTTTTAAGTCTACCAAAATGGTCTCCACAGCTACTCAAGCCTCTTTGTGTTTCTTCTCAAACTTCCTAAGCTTTAGAACCTGACCACCCACATGTCCTGTTCTGAAACTGAGCTTGTTCTTGCTTCCAGACTATTTCCCTTTTTTTGAACTTCATTGAAGTCTCCTTTCCAGATTGGTGGCATCCCCCTGGTTGTCTCCAGTGCTGTGAGTATGAGGCAAAAACAAACCAATAGTCCTTCTAGCACCAACATTCATTTCTGGTTGCTCTGCTTCACTGCTGTTCATTCAGATTGGTAAGGCTGTCCACAAACCCTTCCCTCCTCTCATCTTTCCATCCCTTCTAACTCCCAACTATATTCTAGAAAAGTGTCCAGAGCAGCTACAGTCCTAGCATAATACTTTTATTATTATTTTTAGTCACTATGCAGAGTCTCTTGCTGGTGGAACTGGTTTCTGAGAATGATAAATTTAACTTTTCTATAGCATGAGTTGTCTGTTGAATAATAATCATAATAAGCTTTTTAAAAAGTTTTATACTACTATATTTTTCCCCACACATGACAATTATAAGCAGAAATTTTACATAATTATAAAACTCCCCAGATTCAACATTCACTTTCTTTCTTTTGTACGAAGTCTGAGAGGGCATAGGATTTAAAAGGAAGAAAAAGGAAAAACAACATATACATTGATGTTACTATTTAGGTATCCATTTCCATTAATTTTTCTCACCTTTTTCCACATAAGTTCTTTTTCTTTTTAATTGTAAATGCGAATCGAATAAATTGTTCATTAGACTTGACGTCAGATAATTTTGTAATAAACCTCTTATGTAACACTGAGGTTATGATTCAAACACCAATTTGGCTAAGAAATTAGGACAGAATAATTCTATTTTATATAGTAGTTGGTGTTACCAATTAATGGAGATAATCTGAAGAATCAAGATTTGAGGAAAAGATTTAAAAATTACATTAAAGTGAATCTTTAGTTAGAATCATTAGTAATAACATATTTCCCCCTGGACCAATCCTCCTGGTTGGACTCAGTGCAAGGACTGTCCTTAATTGGCTGAAGCCTGTTCCAGAATTTGAATAATAATTATTATTCTCTCTCTTGAGAAAGTACATAGCAAACAGTAAGCTATCTTGACTTTCCCAGAGATACTGAAGAGATAATAGTGGTTATGTCACCTGTTCCTACTTGGGAGACACACTGGACTAGCAGGGAGCTCTGAGCAAGCCAGTGTCCTGGATGGGCTCTCTCCTGCGGCTTCTTGGCTGCTGCATGTCTCAGGGCTGTCGTACGTCTCAGGGCTGTCGGCATCCAATGGGGCCCTCACCACCCAGTAGGTCTCTCACCAGCACCTCTCAGCACTGGCTGCTCTCTCTTTTTCAGGTCAGGCACTCAGTATCTGGATCATTTCTGAGAATTTTCCTTTCTTCTGTGTCTGGTCACACTCATCAGCAGCTGAACATCATACCTCATCCAAGCTACTGGAAAGTGGTTCAGTCTGTGCACTAAACTCTTTTTTTTTAAAGAATTATTTATTTAATTAATTTAATTAATTTATTATAACATTTGCTACAGGGCACATGTGCTCATCAGAGAGACAGAGAGAAAGTGAGAAAGCAAGCCACCAGCCAGGTCTGGCACTTGAACCTTGGTTGGCCACGTGGAAGTCCAGTGCCTAAAACACCATGCCACCTGTCAGCCCTGCACTAAACCCTCTTGATGCTACAGTTACTCTGCTCTTTCAACTGATAACTCTTTTGAGACACTTAATCGGGTCTTCTGGAGGTGGGTTAGGGAGGCAATCTCTGTAATACTACATACATCACATGTCTAGCTGGTCCCTTATGCCTGACCTGAGCCATAATGCAGGTGTCCTGAGTACTTTTAATTCAATCTCTGCTGTCAGCTGTTAGGTCTGCCTTCTGGGGAGCTGTAGCCTCCTCACATCACTCCAGTCTGGCAGTTCTTAGTCACAGGTATCTAGAATTCTTGGCAACCACTCCAAATACCTCGTCCCGTTCTCCTTTAGAGCCCAGATGTACCCAGGCAAATCAAGTCTTTAGCTGAGGGCCTTTTGGCTCTCCTAAGGTAAATGTGCCAACCTCAGTCTAACAAAGACTCTGCCTTTCTTAATCTAGGCAACAGGAAACATGCGGTGATGATAAGACACTAGTTCTGGAGAAAATAAAAGTTGCTTTTAGTTGCTATATTTATGTAAAGAGAGATAAAACACCTGTGCTTTAGAGGGCTGAGTCAAGCTCTCCTGGTGCAAGCAGTTGTAGACATGTTACAGCAAGAAGGAGCAGAGCTTTACAGTTCGACCTGCCCGCTATCGGCTCATTCCCTCCTGGTCCCTACAAGTAAGTTCCCCTTCAGTAGAGACATTGGCGTTTGCGAATTTCCCAACGTATATTCATGTCTTATTTGTTTGTGGAGGGACTGCAACATGCATAGTATAATACTGTACCTTAAAGCTTACAGAGATGAAGAATAAAGATTACTTTCATATTTATGAATTTCTCCCTCTGCAGAGAAGGCCTCACTGTGAATAATAAGAATCATGTCTGCTCTTTGGCACCTTGACCAAAAGAAAAGTTTTCCTGGTTTGGAATAGTTTTCTTCTATTTTAGATAAAGCATTTAAAATGTTTGCAGTTTGGCCCTGTAATATTTTGAGCTTCATTAAAGAGCACCACTGCCTGGAAAAAGTAAATTCAATGCTGTTTCCTCTTTTGAAAAGTGGGCATGCGATACCCGAGTGTCAAAAGGTCACATTATTCCAAGAGGGATCAATGAAATAATATGCATGACAACAGCCGACATAATGCTGAGTTCACAGGAAGTAAAATTATAACCAGATCTGAGCCTTGCCTTTTTAGTCTGTCAGCTTCTAAAAGGCAGTTCACATATTTCCTTATCATATCTGAATACTAGGCAAAGAGCACGTGTGTGAACATCAAAGACTGACACCACATCTGCACATACATCACATTTAAGGGTAAAAGAAGGAGAGGCTATTTCACCACATTTCCTCTAGATAACCCAAAATTCTTTTTTTATTTTTTTCCTGGTGTGTGTAAGAATTCCCACTATTATTATCCTGCTCTTTGTTTTTCATTTTCTTTTCTCTTCCCCAGGGCAAGTGACTCAGCTAAAACACTCACACAGTAGAAAATACACTGACTCAGAACTCTTGGTGACATTTCTACCTCATATGGCTAGATACTTCTCTGGGAATCCCTAAATCTCAAGGAAACATCTTGATACAGGAATAAATGTGGAGGATGTGTGTGTACAAACCATTATCCAAGTCAATACTTTTGTAGTGAGTAGGAGTCTGGATGCTGCGCTGAGTCACAAACCCCAAGGAATGGAAGAAAAAAATGAAAAACAAGTGGCAAGATTGTAATAGTAGTTCTTACAAACCCCAATTTTTAAGTATTTTCTGTCTATTTAGAATAACAGGAAGCCTATTTAGTTTAACCTTTCATGCTCTTTCATTGTAATGGTCAGTATAAGAGGTGGCAAAATCAATTAAATTTGCCTATGACTGTGCATCTGAACAATGCATGTATGTATGGACAATGGACCAGTTCATGTGGGATCACTATATACTAGAATACAGCTTTAACCTTTTTGAAAAATGAGAGCTTAAGAGTTCAGAAATATATGGACATATCTTCCCGTTAGATTTTTTAGAATGCATGGAAACAGGCTTATAATGGCATTTCAATGCATGCTCTTCCTGCTTATACCAGATAGAAAACGAGTCACACCATCTCTGTGAAGAATGTCATGATGAGGTCAGGTCTATCAAAATTTAGCCAAGTCTTTTCATTCATTTTTTAAATATATGCTATTCTTCTTTTTTTTTTTTTTTTTTTTAAGAGAGATTTTTGCTATAAGGCGCATGTGCCCACTGGGGAAACAGAGAGAGACAGAAGGACAGAGAGACAGAAAGGGAAACATCATTCCCCCTCCCCCCAAGGGGGATGGCTACACTGAAATCCCTTCTCCATTCTCCTCTCAGGACTTTGGGCATGCACGCACATGCGCCCAGCATGAGTTTTAAGCCACTGGGTCTGGGACTCGAACTGTGGTTGACTACATGGGAATCCAGTGATGTTACCATTATACCATTGGCTGGTCACTGCTATTCTTATTAATTTAATTATTACTAAGTCAAGTAGCAGAAACTTTTGGAGCTAAATTCAGCAGTAGTCTGCTGTTTAATAAAACATTACAATTGAACTTTTATTTTAGTATGAAATTTCTCGGAGATATTTTTCCTAATTTGTTCGACTAACCTCAGAGAGCAAGGACTATCATGGGTAATAAGTACTGCAGTTCAGTTTCAAACAACTGCTGTGATTACATTGTAGCACTAACTGGCAAACGAACTTAGGCTGTAACGTGAAAGTATGGCTGGGATTTGGTGCTGCGTATATCACGCTGAAAGAGAAGAAATCCATGCTGGCTGGAAACACAATAGCGTGATAGCTGACCAATACAACACCCAGCCCAGCTGTTGTGATTTTTTAGATTTCCTAATTCAGCTCTGGCAGTTATTACTGTGGGCCTCTATTGTTTGTCTTTGGGTGGGATTATTATAGCTGGCTTCCTTTCCATGAAGGAGAACTCATTCTTCTCAGAGAACAAGCAAGCACCATTGGCCGTGGTCCCATCTTCATTTCTCTGTCTCTCCTTTCAGAAACAGGTCTAGACTTGGTAAAAATTCATTTACAATGGAAACAAATGGGTCAGATTACATAAGACCAGACATAATTTCTCTATGAAGACAAATATTGTAAATGAATATCAGCTTTACTAATTGAAGTGTTGCAGTCAAGTTTTAGGAGGTGAGTTGGCAGAAAAGAGACACATACATTATTATTTCTGTCTACCCTGGTATCTTGGTACTGTATACCTTCTACTTAGAAGTTTACATCAATGATGTTTTTCTTTTATTTCTCTTGTGACTAAGAGCACTTGTGTTTATTTAAATCATTAAAATGTGGTGGTTGGTAAAATATAAAAAGACCAAATTAGAACTTATCATTGAACTTATTTTCTTTGTCTTAGTAATGTGAGTATATTGAGTACCAAATTTTAAAGTGTGGTATGTGGATCAGAGTATCAGTTTATTTATTTATTTATTTTTATAGAGATTTTTGCTATAGGGCATGTGCACTTGCCAGAGACACAGAGAGACAGAAAGTGAGAAATCACCCCCTGGGAGGGATGGCTATGCCACAATCCCTTCTGCTCCATTCTCCTCTCAGGATCTTGGGCATGCATGCAAACATGCCTGGCATGAGTTTTTGTTTGTTTGTTTGTTTGTTTTTTTAAGAGGTTTTTGCTATAGGGTGCGTGCTCTTGTCTGACAGACAGAGAGAGACAGAGAGATAGAAAGTGAGAAATCACCCCCCCAGGGGGAATAGCCATGCCTCAATCCTTTCTCCTCCATTCTCCTCTTGGGATTTTGGGCACGCACGCACACGTACCTGGCGTGAGTTTTAAGCCACCAGGTCTGGGACGTGAACCGCGGTCGACTACATGGGAGTCTAGTGACATAGCCATTACACTAACTGTTGGTCCCCCTGGCATGAGTTTTAAGTCACCAAATCCGGGACTCAAACTGCAGTCGACTGTTTGAGAGCCCAGTGATGTAACCATTACTCCATCTGCCAGTCCCGCAAAGCATCATTTTCTTTTTTTAACCAGTTACTAAATACTGACAGATTCTCCTTGGCTCCTAAAGTAAGTGCATAAAATACATTATCAGGAAAAAAAAAAGATGTTATGGTATTTAAAATATACTTTATATGTATTAATTATCCTTCAGTTTATATATGTGTGTACATATAAATAATTGTGAAAGCAAACACAAATTCTTAAAGGTTTCTAGAAATCTTATCTCTGGCTTGTGAATCAGATAAAACCTTTTAATAAGTATATAACAAATCCGCAGCTTCTAAATCTGCTGTTGAGAAAGGAAGTTCAAATGGGTTGAACCCTCGTTATTACAGGCCTGAACAGCCCTTGTCTAGAAGCAAGATCTGCATGATTATGCTGCCACGCACAAGCTGAACTGGGCTGAAAGCTGTTCCCTGGAAGCCTAATTGACAATTTTGTTGCCCTTCTCTGACTGTTTAAGAAGAGTTGTGAGGTCAATGGCAATGATACTTCTCCGAGTCACAAATGCCATCGGGCAGGACTTTTTTTTTTTTTGAAAACCTGTTCTTTTAGAAGGCTCCAGTGTCAAATATTTAAAAAATAAAATGTTTTACAGGAGAGAAGGAATATGACAACACTGTTGACCCACATTTCAGAAGGAAAATGAGAAATAGAGGGGTCAGATCCCAGACAGTGGAAACACAATGTGCACTTACGCTGTAAATGAAGTAGTGAAATCGTCCACTGGAACAAGCAATTTTCATAACCAGTATACTTCAGTAAAATGAATTTGATCATATCCTGTGACCTCCTGAAGTTCCCAGACCAAAAGTCTTCAGAGCACATTAGCCTGGCAAAACATACACAGTAACTCAGTAAATGGCAAAGTAAGACAGCAACTCTCAAAGCATTTACCAAAATGATACACTGTGATTAATACTGGGGGAATTTAACTTGTTAATTTGTATTTATTTTCATAGTTTTTATTTATTTTTTTTTTGCATGAGGCTTGGCATTGTATTACCAAAACTTCTATACTGAAATATGAAAACTAGAAGATGAAATAGAAACATGAGAATCAAGTTATAGAATGCACATATCTAATGATTAAGTTCATGTTAAGGTTAAAAGCATGATAACATATTAGTTATTGTATATATTTCAAATATTTGCTTTTTTCTTTTAATGTATAAGAAAATGTATTTCATTTTTTTCCACTTGACAGTTACATATTTGAAAGACACCCAAACAATGAAAAGCAGCTGATATCTTCCCATAAATTCTAGAAAAATATGTATTTGAAAAGCCGGTGTTTTACATGATTACTTCCGAAGTGTTATGATTCAAAATATAAAACTCATAACCCTTTTATTAATATTTTACATTTTCCAAGTTTTAAAAATGAGAGAAAATAGATATGTTTGTATAAACAAAAATACATTTCCCTTAAGCTTTTTGCATGTATTTTAAAGCACGTACATACTGGAAAATAAGTTCGGAAATTATATAAATGTGAAGCATACAATAATAGATCCTTTTTCAAGCCTGATACAGATATTGTAGTTTGACTGTAATGTGACATCTGAATAAAAATAAGAACTATCTTAAAACATCTATTTCATACATTTGATTAAAGAAAACAGCATAGTAAAATAAAATGGAACAGACTGAACTCAGATTCTGAGGACCACTGTGAGGACTCTGCCTTGCTTAAAATGTAATACTTTCTTTCATAAATGACATGCGTTACTAATAAATGTGTTTAGAGAAATATAGGATAAAAGTGGTCACATTACAGTTGACATACTTTTTTCAAGCTAATATAGATTCACTGTTATGCCATGGCTTAATCTCAATGACATATTTTCCAGGATTATCTTTGTACAAGCCTTATTTTGTACTTCAACAATGGTGGATCAAATTCTTTAAATGATAATAAAACTGAGAGGCATAAAAGAGATGGTCAATAAGTTACAGATTTTCCTTTCATCTCCTAATTCTGGTTTTTCATTCTGACAGCATTTCCCCAAGTACACTTCTGTGAGTACTAAAAGAAAATGCAGTGGATATGCAATCTTAATTTTTCAGAGGTAAATTTGTGGCTAGATTTTTGCTTCTCTATAAGCACATGAATCCTGCATGATTAACAATGGCACAATAATAAGTTTATTTCGAATTTCTTTTTTATAGTCTTACAAGAACTTCAGCTTATTTTAGAATTTATGCCTAAGGCACGTATTAGCTAAAACTAAAAAATATATAGTCTATACACATTATTTTATTGTTTAAATGGTCCTCATTCATGTTTCATTTCAATAATATTTCCCCAGCTTGTAAAGCTTATGTTACATTGAGCTCCTCTTTAAATTCACAATGCATAAAACTGCCAGGTGGCCTAATAACAGAGTGCATTAACAGATTGAACTATAAATCAGATGGTTGTGTTCACATACTGTAAAAATACCTCCAATTTCTTTCAGATTATAGTTTGTACACTGATTCCATGGAGTGATCACCAATGCTTTGGGAAATTTAAAATGAGCGAAGAGGTCGTATATTCCAATCGAAAAGACAATATTATCTTCATTTTCGCCTTACCATTATTTTTATCTACCTTGAATTATTGTTGTGAAATTAAATAAAATAATAAATAGAATGCTCATGAAAACTGCCTGGCCAAAAGCTATCACTATTACTATTACCATTTAATACTATTACATCTATGCTATAAACTATTTCTTCTTTTTTTTTTTTTTTTAAATACCAGAAGGCGTGCATGTGTGAGAGAGACAGAGAGAGATAAAATACCCTCTGATAGGACCAGTTATAATACAATCCCTTTTCCTCTAACTGTCCATCCAGACAGGATCTTGGACAGTCACTAGAGCTGGGAGACAATCCCTGATTAGCCATGTAAGATTTGGCTTTTTCTGCACATCCTGTAGCCACTAAGGTATGGAGCCAACCCCAAGTGAGTCATTTTTTATTATGAGTTGATACTATGTTAAGTAGCCATTCATCTCAACATTTACTGAGACCACACAATGTTTCATACACTATGCTTGTTATATAAAACAGTGAAAATGGGAAGTGTGTATGGAAATGGTTTACCTGCAAAACACTTGAATAATTTGGAAAATGAGAGAAAAAGTCGCATTTTAAGAAATAAGGCACTTGGGACTAGCAGTTAGCATAATGGCTATGTCGCTGGACTCCCATGTAGTCAACCGTGGTTTGCATCCTGGACCCGGTGGCTTAAAACACATGCCGGGCGCGTGTGAGTATGTGCCCAAGATCCCAAGAGGAGAATGGAGGAGAAGGGATTGCGGCGTGGCCATGCCCCCCAGGGGGTGATTTCTTGCTTTCTGTCTCTCTTTCTCTCTCTGTCTGTCTGGCGAGCGC
>NW_006160140.1:1648817-1664850 GCF_000334495.1 Tupaia belangeri chinensis | reverse complement strand
ATATTAATAACACCTCCCCTGTGCATGGCGCCTAAGGGTTTTCAAAGTGCACTCAGAGACCATCTATCTTACAGCAATAAACGGGTAGCGTTGTACTGGGACTCACTTTTCTGTCTTTAGGTACAAAGCTCTATATGCTGTCTCACTCCGCCAACCTAGTGCTCTTTCCATAACTTTATGGTACTTTTGTGTCCCCTGAGTGTTTTCTCACTAACCGAATACATTTTACAAACCAACAGAAGCAAATAGAACTAGATTCATGTTGCAAATTGAAATAAATATAGCACAATTGAAAATACATATAAATTACATATGACTGGGAAAGATAAAGTCAATAATATTAACCAAACGATTTCTTCTTTTTTTTTTTTTTTTAAATACCAGAAGGCGTGCATGTGTGAGAGAGACAGAGAGAGATAAAATACCCTCTGATAGGACCAGTTATAATACAATCCCTTTTCCTCTAACTGTCCATCCAGACAGGATCTTGGACAGTCACTAGAGCTGGGAGACAATCCCTGATTAGCCATGTAAGATTTGGCTTTTTCTGCACATCCTGTAGCCACTAAGGTATGGAGCCAACCCCAAGTGAGTCATTTTTTATTATGAGTTGATACTATGTTAAGTAGCCATTCATCTCAACATTTACTGAGACCACACAATGTTTCATACACTATGCTTGTTATATAAAACAGTGAAAATGGGAAGTGTGTATGGAAATGGTTTACCTGCAAAACACTTGAATAATTTGGAAAATGAGAGAAAAAGTCGCATTTTAAGAAATAAGGCACTTGGGACTAGCAGTTAGCATAATGGCTATGTCGCTGGACTCCCATGTAGTCAACCGTGGTTTGCATCCTGGACCCGGTGGCTTAAAACACATGCCGGGCGCGTGTGAGTATGTGCCCAAGATCCCAAGAGGAGAATGGAGGAGAAGGGATCGCGGCGTGGCCATGCCCCCCAGGGGGTGATTTCTTGCTTTCTGTCTCTCTTTCTCTCTCTGTCTGTCTGGCGAGCGCACGTGCCCTACAGCAAAAACCTCGTAAAAAAAAAAAAAAAAGAAAGAAAAGAAATAAGGCACTTAATGATCGTGTATAGAAACCTGGACTTTTAATATCTGGAAAAAGAAACAAAAACTGACTAGTGCCAATCTAGCAAATGAGTAAAGAAGCTGAAAACACATAAGAATTCAGCTTATGTGTTTATGGTGGTGCAGTTCAGTGGCATCAGAAACAGAGCCAGAGGCCTGTCAGCATATTAATAACACCTCCCCTTTGCATGGCGCCTAAGGGTTTTCAAAGTGCACTCAGAGACCATCTATCTTACAGCAATAAACGGGTAGCGTTGTACTGGGACTCACTTTTCTGTCTTTAGGTACAAAGCTCTATATGCTGTCTCACTCCGCCAACCTAGTGCTCTTTCCATAACTTTATGGTACTTTTGTGTCCCCTGAGTGTTTTCTCACTAACCGAATACATTTTACAAACCAACAGAAGCAAATAGAACTAGATTCATGTTGCAAATTGAAATAAATATAGCACAATTGAAAATACATATAAATTACATATGACTGGGAAAGATAAAGTCAATAATATTAACCTATCCATGAGGGCTATAAAGCAAAAAGTCAAAAATAAAATAAAGACTGATTTAAGAAACTTTCAAAAACTATTGATTTTTTTAAAAAAATATTGATTTATCAGCAAAATGAATCCAAGGACTAGGATCATGCCAGAGGATGGCATATTAAAACAAAGAAGCATATAAGCTACAATGATAATGTTGAAGTCATCAGAGAATTCCTGAGATAATTTAGCATTTTAGGAGTAGACAGAATTGAGCCTGAGATTTTGAAAAAATATTGATATGTATATGACTCTGAAAGACTGGCATATACCATTTTGTCCAAGCAATGAACTCTTGCCCACATTGCCTATCCCTTCCACTGTTCGTGTCGCATGCACTGTGATTTCAACAGCAGAAAGAAGAGGTTTGGGCGTGTCTTGCACAAGCAATTAAATGTCTGGCCCAGAAATGAGTCAAGTCACTTCTACTTATAACAAAATGGCCGGAAGTGAGAGTCATATTCAACTGCAAAAAGGAATGGGGAAGTAAAATGCTCTCGTGAACCTGAAAAGGAGGACACGGTAAGGCTCACATCAAAAGACTCAGCCGCAGGTATTATTGAAAGTATTTTCTCCTTTCTGACTACACGACCTTGTGACTCTTAGATGTTCTTAAAGACTGCTCATTCCCAAATATTGAATACAGTACTATATGCATTACGGGTAACACATCGAAAAAAAGGTAAGAAAAGTTACTCTGATTCTGGCATTCATGATCTAAAGTAGGATTTTTCAGCTTTGATACTGCTGATTTGAGGGCTGGATAATTCTTAGCTGTGAAAGCTGTCCTGTGCATTGAAGGGTGTATAATGCCATCCTGGGTTCTGCCCACTAGATGCTAGCAGCAGTCCTGATTCCCCAGGTTTTTACAATCAAAATTGTTAGCTTATGCTTGGTGTGGTGAAGGCAGCTGAATCCCACATAGCAGACTGTGGGGAATGAGTTCTAGCAGCTTGAGAAACATACTGGGTACATGTGCATGTGTACCCAACATCTGAAGGGAAGAGGGAGGAGAAAGGATTTCAGTGTGACCATGCCCCATGGAGGAAGCTTTCTGACTCTCTATTACATGAGCACGCATGCCTTCTGAAAAAATTCAAACAAACAAACAAACAAACAACTGTTTCCAGACATTACCAGAGTCTGGAGGGCAAAGATGTTGCACGCTTTATAGAGATGCAAAACAACGTATACCAGGATAAAATAGTCAAAAAAACATACTTCAATAACTTAAAAATGAAGGGATTGATTTTGATTGGCAGGAACTGAGGAAGCCTTTTGGGGAAGGTGAGACTGGCCAAGGATTTTGATGAAAAGATGCATATTTTTTTGGGTTAGGAAACAAGCCAATTTTATTTTTGTTTATTTTTTAAAGGAAAAATTAAAACTTTTACTTGTAGTTTCTTTAAAAATATTTGGTATAGTATTTATGTTCCATTGACTATATTTCAGTGATGTAATTATTTTATTTATATATTTTTTATTATTATTCATACATTAAATTGCTATACATCATTTAGATTGTGAAGAGAATTTACCCAGCATAATATACACCTCAGTCCAGCCCAGTTGAGGCCAACATTTTACATGAGGTGAAAGAGAATAGGCCGAGCAGGTAAAAGATGCAGAGTAAAGCCTTAAAAGCACAATAAAAGCATGATAAGTTCATAGAGCAGCCAGAAATAAGGCGGAGAACTACTCTTAAATGACCTTTGGTTAGAGAGAAATGATAAAATAGCAAATCCACATACAGATAATACAAATAATTACATTTGGCTTTTTTTTTTTTTTTTTACATTTTTAGAGAACTGAAGTGTTAACATTTATCTATGGAAGAACACAGACCAATTATAGATAGTTCAAAGAGGATATCCACAAAATAGCTTCAAGCCCAGAAAATAACATCTGCAAACTTAGGATCTGAGAAGAGGAAATACTTGAAGAAACAAAATGTAGAAGGGATTTTGTGATGCTCCTTCAATTGATGTACCTCCTAAATGGAAGGATCTAGCAGACACAAAAAATTCACCCCAAATTCCATCTTTTACCCTATGTTTTACAGCCCTCTGCAGGTAAAAGAGTCATGTGACCTGACAATAGGATGTGGAGAAAGTATGTGCAAAACATGAAGAGCCAATATGTGACCCCACAACTGGACCTTGTCTTGATAAAGCAACCTAGAAAACAAATGTTTTAGGTAGTACAACTAATAATATGGTTGCCTGACCTAACCTGGATCCCTGAGTTGTCATGTGATGTGTAGAGTCTCCTGTAGGTCCATGTTGATGTTTACTCTGCTTTGAATAAGAGATACATTTTGGGGGGCCAGCAGATGGTGTGGTACTTAAGGCACTAGACACTCCCACATGGCCAACCATGGTTTGGAGTCCTGAATCTGGTGGCTTGCTTCCTCACCTTCCCTCACTCTCTGTATGTGTCTGTCTCTCTCTGGTCAAATTAAAAGAAATGAATGAATAAATAAAATTTACATAAATAATTCTTCAAAAAATACATTTTTCTCATATTTAGCTTACAATATCTGAGAGGCTGTCTTTTTAGTCTTTTTATCAAAGCATTAATTAGTCTACTTTGACTAATATAAAGCTTCTATAGAGTTTTGTTCAGCAGTAAGGGGTAAATAAGTCCAAATGGAAGCAAGCAAAATTGAGGAGTTAAAAAAAAAGTCACCAATTCTATAAAAATCACAAGAATGAAAAATACATCTTTATTAAGATTTATTAAATTTATATAACCCCTACTTTAAAAATATGATTTGGGGCAGGAGTTAAATATCAGAATAGATAAGTTTTTTGAGGTCTCCTTCTGCATGAATATTTTGAGGTTGTTTCTAATCTTCCTTTTTAAGTTTCTTACAAGTCACCCTGATGAACCACCTTCTCTAAACTAATAACTCTTCAGAACTTCTCTATCTCCAAATCTGTTCATACATCCTTTTACTCTGAAATGCCTCTTCTTTATCTCTACTTATTTAATTTCTATCCACTTTTCTTTTATTTTTTTTCTTTTCTAGCTTTTTGCTTGTTTGTTTGTTTTTGCCATAGAGTGTGTCCAAGAGAGACAGAGACAGAGAAAGGGAAAGTGAGAAATCACTCCCATGGGAAACAGAAATACCACAATCCCGTCTCCTCTGTCTGAATCTATGGATTTTGGCCACAGAAACACACACACACACACACACACACACACACACACACACACATACACCTAGTGTGATTATTTTTTTAAGGCACAGAGTCCAGAACTCAAACCATGGTTGACCATGTGGAAATTCCAGCATCCTAGCTGCCATGCCATTCTTTTGGCCCCTCTACTACTTTTTTTTTTTTTTGGAGAGATTTTTCACTGTAGCGCCCGTGCACTTGCCAGACAGACAGAGAGAGACATAGAGACAGAAAGCGAGAAATCTCCCCCCAGGGGGGATGGTCACGCCGCAATCCCTTCTCCTCCATTCTCCTCTCGGGATCTTGGGCACGCACGCACACGTGCCCGGCGTGAGTTTTAAGCCACCAGGTCCGGGACACGAACCGCGGTCGACTACGTGGGAGTCCAGCGACATAGCCATTACGCTAACTGCTGGTTCCCACCCCTCTATCTACTTTTTAAGGCTCATTGAGCCCAACCACTCCTTCATGAGACCTTTTCAGACCCTGACTTGATGTTCTTTTTCTGAACTTATTAGTCTTAAAATTTAATAATTTAAAGTTTGTTAAAGTCATTTCATTTTGGCTTAGTCTGCACTTACTTTAATTTCCATGTCGTCTCCAGAAATGTGTTAAAAATTCCTGAGAGACGGACGCCCATTTGCTTCCATCCCTAATAACCCACAGCAGTGCACAACATGTTTTGCAAGTAGTAGATACTTAATAAAGATATTATGATCATTGCTGCCTTATGGTTTTAACATTTAACTAGACAATTTACATTCTGTTTTTTAAATTAAGTATTTTCATTTCTTTTTGTTATCTACATAGTATCTAACACCAAAGGGCAAGTCAGAAAGATCTTCAATAGAAAATGTTCCATCTCCCCTCACATGGAAATGTATGTAATCTGGACAACCTATCTGTCTGACACTTGTTTGCACTTTATGGCATCACTGATCCTTCTCAAAGAAATATTGGGTTGTCGGAAAAGTCATCATACTTTTTTGTATAGAAAAACACAGAAAAACATATCATGACTTTTCTGTCAACCCTATCTTTTCTTTATTTTTATTTACAATATAAGTATCTGACCATCATAGTCTTTGTATTCACTGTCAAAATATAGTAAGAAAAACTTTAATAATAAGACTCACAGAGGATAGATAAAGATTGATTGAGGGAACCAGCAGTTGGCGTAATGGCTATGTCGCTGGACTTCCACGTAGTCGACCGTGGTTCACGTCCCGGACCCGGTGGCTTAAAACTCACGCCGGGCACGTGTGCGTGCGTGCCCAAGATCCCGAGAGGAGAATGGAGGAGAAGGGATTGCGACGTGACCATCCCCCCTGGGGGGTGATTTCTCGCTTTCTGTCTCTATATCTCTCTCTGTCTGTCTGGCGAGCGCACGCGCCCTACAGTGAAAATCTCTCCAAAAAAAAAAAAAAAAAGAAAACAGATTGATTGAGAAGCTGGAACATCCGGTCCTAAGAAGAAACTAGGATAGACAAGAAAGGACCCCAGATGAAGAACAATGTGACTACTGTGTGATCGATTATATCTTGTGATGTATCACAGGATAATTAAAACTCGGTGCCAACCAACCAAACAATTGCAGCAGGCCAAACCACTATTCTCTCTGCTTCCAAACAAAGGGGTTCTCAGAAGCTGAAAGATATTTGCCCACTCACCACAGTGAGAGAAAAGTTAGAACATGTTAAAAGAAGCAATCTATTTACAGTACTTTTGCCCTAACTTCTCAAGTGTCTGCAAGGTTAATTTCAACCTTACAGCCTTTATTTTCTTTTATCAACACTAGCACATATATGTGAGTGGGCGTTTCTATTTTCAAGTTCAGGTTTTATTAAATGCAATAGTAGAGGAATATTCATGCTCCAGTTACCTTTTACTTCAAGAGAAAAAGGAAAGTTTATTGAGAAAAATAGTGCCCTGGGGTTTGAAGCCAGAAGTGCTTCAACCCAGCCTGTAGAGGAGACATGACATGTGTTTGGAAAGGGTGGATGGGGTAGGGTCACAGAATGGTAGATACTTTAATCAGCTTACTTGCCACCGTGACCTTATCAGCCCATCTATGGGTGTTTGCTGCCAGTAAGGGAGGGCTCTGGCCAGAGAATTCTGGCCAAAGTTTGCTGAAACCATCTCCTTCTTTTCTTTTCTTTTTTTTTTTTATTTATTTATTTTTAAATTTTTTGTTATTTTTTATTATCATCATAATCTTCTTTATATTACATTGGATTACATATAACTTTACAGTGTATTACATTGCTTTTTCAAAAGGGAATGCCATGCAAGTCAGTCAGTACAAAGACATTAATCTCCCCGCTTCAACATTCAATATCTTTTCTATGTTTTCCCCAATCATTATTATTATTATTATTATCATTATTTTATTTTCTGAAGGGAAATTATCTAAAGGCCATTTAGGTGCTGATCTAACATTTTTAGCCTTTATCTTTCATTTAGAGAAAAAATAGGGGGGACCAGCAGTTAGCGTAATGGTTATGTCGCTGGACTCCCATGTAGTCAACCACGGTTCGCGTTCCAGACTGGAGGCTTAAAACTCACACTAGGCGTGTGTGCATGCGTGCCCAAGATCCCGAGGGGAGAATGGAGGAGAGGGGATTGCAGCATTGCCATCCCCCCGGGGAGTGATTTTTCGCTTTCTGTCTCTCTGTCTCTCACTGTCTGTCTGACTAGTGCATGCACCTTGTAGTGAAAACCTCTTCAAAAAAAAAAAAAAATGGAAATGGGAAATGGTCAGTCTTCTGGAGTTGCTTCATGGTGAGGAGGGATATGGTCCTTTAGGGTAAAAGGGAGGAGTGTGAGTCCTCTGTAGGCTGGTGTGAATATCATTCCCTCTGGAGCAGCAAGATGTTTTCATTCTGCTTGGGGGCTAATTGTTGGGTGGTGTTTCGGATGAAATGGTTTAATATTTGTAGGAATGCAGGTCCTATAGCATCCTTCAATTACCTTTTGTGAAAAATGCAAATCAGTGAACAAAAACATGTTTTTAATTTAACTTTATTTATTAAAGAGAGAAGAGAGAGAGAGAGAGAAAGAAAGTGAGAAAGCAAACCACCTGGTCCAGAATTCAAAGTGTGGTTGGCCATGTAGCAGTACAACACCCTTAACCACCACGCCACCTGCTGGCCTTAACAAAAACATTTTTGCATAAATGCTTTTATTAGTGTTTTTTTTTTTTTTCTTCAAATTCAGTTCATTTTAAGACAATCATTTCTAGATTTCTTGATTGTTGTCAGAAGTTCTGGCATAACTGAGTCTTTATAAATGTAGCTATTACATATTTACTATCTCTTGTTTATCAAAAAGAAAAAAAGACACTAGTATAAGCTATTAAAGGGACATATTATTCTAGTTTAAAAGTTTTCAGAAGTCAAGTGTGAGCAGCTATTGCTGTATAGATAATATGGAAGTGAGTTCTCTTTCAATAAAATAGATTCAGGAAAATTTAGTAATAGTTCAAAATGTTTCATATTAATCACCCTTTACTTGAATCTACTTCTAGGAACAGAACATGTCAAAGGATCACTGGACAAATATTTATTTTTCAAAACCTTTGAAATCTCACAGAAACTCTATTTTAAAACATTAAATTAAATGTTAGGTTTTTAATACACTGAAAGTCCAGATTTTATTTTTTTTTCTTAAAAATAAGATAAAATCCAAGCCAGCCAGTGGCAGCATGAACCCATGTGGCTGACAGCACAGTTTGATTCTCAGACCTAGCAACTTGAAAAACATCCTAGTTGCATGTGTGCCTACTCGAAATCCCAAAGAGAGAATAAACATGGGATTGCAGCATGACCATCCCCCGTGAGGGTGTTTTCTTACTTTCTCTCTCTTTCATATGGCAAGAACATATGCCCTCTTGCAAATTATTATTATTATTATTAACTCCATCATTGAAATGAAGTCAAAGTACAATTTAGTGGCAAGCTCTTTAAGTTTTTTCTTTAAGAATTATTTATTTAATTTTATTTATTCATTCATTTATTTTAATTTGACCAGAGAGAGAGAAAAAATGAGAGAGAGAGAAAGTGAGAAAGCAAGCCACCAGGTTCAGGACTTGAACAGTGGTCAACCAGGTGGGAGTGTCTAGCACCTCAATGCCATCCACCTGCTGGTCCCCGAAGCTCTTTGTGTTTAAGAAAGAAGTAGAACAAGAGGAATCTTGCCCTTTATGTGCCATATAATGAACATGGGCAATTTCTTTGAATACAGTTTCTCTGTTCACTCATTTTTGTGATTTTTCCTGAAAAAAAAATATTGAATGAAATTTGAAACAAAATAAAATTAAGAAGTCAATATTCACTTAGGGATTTTAAATAATAGCTGCATGAAAATAGTACTGTTCTCTTTGCTTCATGGTAATAACTTCAGAACAATTAAGGATTATAAGAAACAGAAAGAAAAAGCACCCTTGATCTTTGAGATCTTTGATGCAATTAAAGAGTAACACAGTGGGACCAGCAGATGGTGTAGTGGTTACATTACTCTACTACCACATGACTGACCACGGTTCAAATTCTGGACCTGGTGGCTTGAAACTCACACCAGATGTATGTGTGTGTGTGTGTGTTTGTGTGTGTGTGTGTGTGTCCAAGATCCAGGGAGGAGAAGGGATTGTGGCATGACCATCGCCCCCAGGGGATGATTTTTCTCTTTCTCTTTCACTGTCTCTGTTTTTCTCTCCCTGGTAAGTGCATGTACCCTAAGGCAAAAAAAAAAATGTAACCCATGCCACACTATATGTAGAATCGCTGCCCCAGTACAGAGAAGACAAGCAGGGATGAAGCTACATTCTAAGAAGTGATTTCCATGGCTACAAATCATGGACAAGACAACTGTCATGACTCTTCCAAAAGGCAGCCTACCCCGGGAGGAAAAATGACATTATTGTATCTTGTTTGAAAAAATAGAAACTGGGTCTTGAGCTGGTCCTATTTGCTTCCTAAGGCCCAGTCAGATATCAAGAAAAATAGGGAGGTGGATTAATAGAAGAAACACACAGACATGTCTTGTGGTTACACAAAGCTATTTGTTGGTGAGACAGTCCAGAGAAGAAGAATTTGGCATTATAGTGTACGCTATGGTCATCCATCTTGATTGGTTAGGAGAAGAAAATTCAAAAAAATCCTTGCTCACATATACAACCCTAGGTCATTAGAAGTTTTCCTGACACTTGGACCATGGCCCTGACTACCCTCCATTCCCAACACAGGTTGTATCTTGGGGTACCTGTTGCTTCTTATTAATTAGTATTACTGAGACCAGCAGTTGGCATGGTGGTTAAAGGTGCTAGATTCACACGTGGCCAACTGTGGTTCGAGTCCCAGACTCTGGCAGCTTGTTTTCTGGCTTTCCTTTTCTCTCTCTCTCTCTGTCTGGTCATATTTTAAAAAATTGATAATGATGACAAACAGAATTAAATAAATAAATACTTCTTTGTTAAAAATTAATTTTACTAGTTTCTATGAAAGCTTTTCTGTTCTCTTCCTGAGAGACACTAGTTATACGTCTGTTGCATTCCCTTGGTCCATGTGAAGAATTTAGTGGATTTTGGAAGACACCTCACTCAGTGCTGTGTAATTATATAAAAACATAGTACCAAATATATAAATATAGTGTAAGTGAAAAAAGATGAAAAGAAATGGGAAAATAAGGGGCAGTTGTAAAAACTCTCATTAGAAATACTTAACGTGGATGGTAGAAAATTGATTGAAGTATGCTACACAAATATTAAAAAAAACTTTATTGAAGTAAAACATCTTTATAAGTGAGGATCTCAGACCAGGGAACAAGGGGAAGATAGAACACAGTACCAGAATACATTAAAAAGTGAGCCGACAAAACACAATGTAGTATGAATGAAATAGAAAGAGAAAACAAGTACACCAGGTTTATGGTCAGACGGAAGATCACCACATGGAAAGACAAGTATTCCTCAGAGTGTGATAAAGGAGTGGGACGAGACTGGAGTTGCTTAAGCTAATTGGGAATACTCAGGCATATTGCATGGGGGTCACCAGGCATCTGGTTTTATGTTGGATGGCTACTTGAAGAGTTTAATTGGATACTAAATACAGAAAAAAAAATCTTTTAAAAAGCTGGGACTATGAAATGCTTGTTCACACACTGAAAAAATTTTCAAAGAAATGAGTGTGTTTCAGATATTTCTACAAGGGAGAAATTGTAGAGCTTTCTGGTTGAAAGTTAGGAATAGGTTTCTTCCATGGGAAAGGAAGAAGGAAGCATCCTTTGGTATTCAGAAGAAGAAAACAGTGGAAATACTAGTCAGTGTAAGATGGATTTTTTTAAAAGGAAACTGAGGAAATTGAGACCTCCTTACTTCCCCACAGTGATTAACTTGGGTTCCCTCCTAAAAATCACATTTCTACTATGGAGCTCATGGGCTCTGTTCCTACTGCCCGCAAATAGGAAAAAATTAAATCTGCTGTACGAAGTACAGTATATCCTTGTCACCCAAGGTAGACCCCAATGCTATTTCTTTTGGAAACAGCATTACAGATACGATTGGAATCATAACTACCACAAGTATTCTTTTGGGTAAATGGGCTATTGAGGTCTTTCCCAGAAAGTCAAATTCTCTTCACCCCTGTGTTTCAGTGGACTACAAAATATCATACTTTATCAACTTTGTATTGTGAATGTATGAAATTGAGTAGGCAAGTTTCATGAGCTCTACTCGGGAAAACTAGGTTTTAGGCTGAGCACTGCCATAAATTTGTGTAAATTGCATTGTTTTTTGAATTCTTAATTTTCCTGTCCCTAGAGTGGGGGTATTTATTAAACTATCAATTTATTAGAATAGATCAATTTGTTGAATGGAAACGTTTCAAATCTTTCACACATAGGTTAAGTTTCTTTTTCTTAATACTGAAAGGATATTTTAAATATATTTTAAGGAAATATTTAATTTTATTTATTATTATTGTTGTTATTATTATTAAATTTGCTAAAGGGTACATGCAGAGAGAGACAGAGAAAGACTTAATGAGAAAGCAACTCACCAGGTCTGGGACTTGAACCTCAGTGGGTCATGTGGGAGTCTAGTGCCTTAACTAGCATACCACCTGATGGCCCCTGAAGGGGTATTTTTATAACCAAAATTTTCTAGATTGCACCATCTGAAAAAAAATGTTTAATCTTTTGTTCAAATTTGATTCATTTTAGTCAATTCTTGATTTTGTTTCAACATAAGCCAGTAGCACTGTAAAAGAGAGAAATTTCAAATTGTAAGCAAGACCTACGCATGACTGTGTTTTGTTGCATTTGCACAACCGAGAAGCAGTTTCCATAGTCCAAGCACACTTTCAATCTCTTCAATAACGGACGTAATCGAATGTGCAATTAACTGTATGAAGTCATTGAAGCTTTTGGAATATCGAAGTAATCCCATGCTGCTAGGAAGAACCACACAGAATCTATGAAATTTAAGAGCAGATGAGGTTAACAAGTAAGGAACCCAGAGTCACCTTGATAAACCCGTTCATGGTCACAGCATGCTGACTTGTCTTCTTTTTTACTTCCTCGATGATCTTAAAAAACATTTATATTGGAAGTTCTCCAAGATGACTTCAATGTCAAAATTATGCCTAATTCCTACTATTTCATAACATTTTAATTTCATTGAAAATTTTTTAAAAAATAAAATTAAAAAGTAAGAACAATTAACTAAGGCAAAACTCTATACATACAAAAGCAGAAAGAAATCTATTCAAATTATCCAGTGGGGAGAAAATAAATCTGACTTTGTGGTGAATTTATGTTTCAGTTTAGAACTGGAGTTACAAAAATATCAATGTTCCATGTGTTGACCTTTTGCTACCTACTTTTTTATTCATTTGGTTACTTTCCACCAAATACAGTTCAGTTGTCTAGCCATCAGTATGGGTATTTATTCAGCTTCATTTAATTTCTTATTATGTCCAGCTTTTTTCAATAGTGTATTTCAAGAGCGTATTTTCAGGACTGTGCACAATAGCCTTCGTATTGCTGATGTCTGGACAGAAATTGGGATATTGGTGTCAGATTGTCCCTATTGATCTGTGTTTGTTTCTTTTTTGAACTAAGCATCAGAGACCTCTATGCTTTTATTTATTAACTCTGTCTTCTCAGTTGTGATGCCACGCATTGGTAAGTCAAACGACAGAATTGATTTTGAGAATCTTATAACCAATGATAAGCATTCTAACGTCAGGTGAGGATACAACCAGAGGATGATTTTGAAATATCTGTTGCTATAGAGTTAAACTCCCGAGAGTTCTAGCTACACTTTTGTAACCTTCAGTAGTTTCTGTGTTTTTGACCTTACTGAACAGCTGTTAAAGGAATTATTCTTTCATGCTTGGCAGTTTTGTTTTGTGACTATCTTAAAATTCCCCGTAAACAGAGATATAGTGATCTGCATGAACCCATTTCAGGAGAGTGAAGTCTGACTTTTTATTGCAGACATAGTATTTTATTGTATTGTCCTAGCTTCTGTTATCATCCACCTTTCTAAAAAGATTGTAAATGGAATGCTATGTTGCTATCTGTCATAAAATTATAACTTACTATACTTCCAAAAATATGCAGGTGTCTCTATGCATAGATTTTGTTTCTGAAATGAAAGAATTTTTATTTCGACTACAGTATTAGATTTATATTTATCACCCTTGGTTTTGAGGATGATAGGCTGAGGTGGTTCAATACAACAGTATGTGATCAGATAGCAGGGAGGTGAGTGGAACAGAGAAGACCTAAGGAATATAGGAATAGAAATATTTTTGAAAGAATTGTTAAAAGAAAGAGTTCTAAACTGGTAATGTGATAGAAGCTTCTGGAATCCTGGTTGCAGATACTACAAGCAATGATCAAAATGTACTATTGCAAGAAAATGTAAGAAGAAAGTCTTGGCCAGTAATTTATTTGCCCTCAGAGTCCCTTCAAATGAAAGACCTTTTAAAAATCTGAAAACTACTGAATTTAGAGATTCTTAGAACTCATTTATTTTACCCCAGTGTTCATGCAGATGGTACATGACATCTTGCACTGCCAGTTAATACCCATTCTTGAAGAAGGGGGATTCTTCAGAGAAATAGCCAGAGACAGCATGCAAAAACCTACCTTGGTAAGGTTCCTTTGTTGTACCCAGGTCTCATTGCTCAAACTTCTCTGGACATGGACATCATTGCTCTACACATAAAACCTTTCATATTCAGGATTGTTAAATTATCTCTGACTTCTCATTTAGAGGAGAAATAATTCTTGTTCTTTTAGCCTTCCCTCAAAGGTATTAGCCTTGAAATCTTTTATCACTTTCATTGCTCTCCTTTGGAATCTGTCCAAGTATTTCATAGGCCTCTAAACTTTTGAAACGTAAGACTAGAAGCCATGTTCTGACAAGTAAGAGGATGACCTCAAATTTAACAAGTCATACATTTCATACATTCCTGGAGCATCACATTTGTTCTTGTAAACTATAGGCAATACAAAGCAAATCATCTGTTTTTCCATAGGACTTTTTGTTTATCTCTAATTCTTCCAAAATGTAGCAGACAGATATTTTCTCTCAGGCTTGTGTGTCATGCTTACTTTTCTTCTCCCAAAAGATAGCCATAGACAAACACACAGAGTCACTAAGAGAGGAATATAGTTCATCCATGATTACATGACAAAGATGAGAAAATGGGAAACAAGTGTGAAACAATCCAAGGAAGCCCTGATAATAGTATGGAACAAAAGAAAGTGAAACAAAAATGATAATTATCATAAAAATTCAACACAGTCCGATGCCATGCTTTATTGTGTGCAATGTGATTCCAGCCTTAGAGAGAAAAGCCCAGACCAGTGGATTGTGACATGGCCACCTAAATCTCTCATGTGGAGTGCAAGGGTGAATTCTCAACCACAAAAGCTGACTTCATACTATCTGCCAAAAGCAAAACTGCTGAAAGTATGACTTGGGATGTGTAAGCTGTATCTAAATAAGAATTAATTTAGGCCAGTCCCTTGGCCTAGTGGTTAAGGGACCAATTTGAGGCCCCACAATAGCTTGAAAAACACACCAAGCTAGTGTGTGTGCATGTCCCAAATCCCAACAGGATAGAGAAATAGAAACGAGATTGCAGCGTGACCATGTCCCATTGGGGGTGCTTTCTCTCTCTCTCCATCACTCTCTCTGGTGAGTGCATGCCTCCTCTGGCAAAAAAAAGAAATGAACTTATTTGTGCTAAAGGACAAGAGTGAGTCACAACACTTGTTCATTTAGTTCAACGATCCCAGACTCTTTGTTGTAACCTCCATCTTCTAAATAGCTGCACACATGAGTTCCTTTTCTCCTTTCAGTCGTATCTCAGTACCTTCCCCACCCGTCCACTCATACTCTACTGTTTCCAGCCATACCAGATTGTCTTTCTTTCGTTGGACCCACTGTGATTATTCCCTCTGTTCCTTTTGACATGCCAGACCCTCTGTTTAGGTAATTCCTCCTTTTCCTTTCTCAGATGCCTTCCACTCATGCTTTAATGTCAGGTTAGTGTCAGTTGTGCTCAGAATCCTCTTTGAACACCCTAGACTAGTCCAATGACTCCTATCATGTGCTCCAATAAAACTTTTACCTCCTATCCAAAAATACATCTCAGTTCATCACGGTGGCTTATAGAATTGTCTTTCTTGATAGCTGTAAGACCTGTGAAAGCACATCATCTTTTTTTTTTTAAAGTTATTTTCCCTAGACTTAGCATAGAGCTTGATGCAAAAGAAAGTTCAATACCTTGTCAAAGAAATAACTACTGACACCAGCATTTTCTCGATAAACCACAAATATAATTGAGTTACTCTTTTATCTTAAAAAAACTTTTGATTATTCTTCATTGACTACAAGATCAAGCACAGTATTTTTTCCAAAGCATTTTTGTCCTTCACAATATAGTCACAACCTAACTTGTAAGAGTTTATCTCTGAGGTTTGCACCCAGTCTTTTCTCTATACTAAGAGATACACTTCCACCATATCAAATAACTTTTTCTTACCTTTAGTCTACACATAGTCTACTCAGCTTCAAATCTTCAGATCTAACAATACTCTAGTTTTTATTACAACTAGTTGAACTAAGGTATATCCAAATGACATCTTACCTCTACTGGACAGTGCATCTCCTGTATCTCAACCCCGGAGTTGTCTTCCAGCAACGCTTAAGAC
>NW_006160140.1:1641261-1648786 GCF_000334495.1 Tupaia belangeri chinensis | reverse complement strand
AGCAGGAACCTGCTATGTCATTCAACACAGGCTTAAGTCTTCAAGTGCAGATAGGTATACCTGGGGAAACCTTTGCTCATGAGAGGCAAGGGCTAGTAGAGACCACTGTGCCAAGTCTGAAGAAGACCGGTCTGAAGTACAGTCGGTAAGCTCTCTGAGTTCCCAAAGAGAACTCAGGCCAGTTCTCCACAGCAATCACTAACTCGGGAATACCTCTTCAGATATGTGGTTTCTTGTTCCGCTTTCACACTTCATTGTCTTCCACTCCTGTTCCATATGATCTCTGCAAAATAAATTAGCTGCAGACAAACCCTTAACAGATTTTGAGAAAGCCTAGAGTTAAAGTACATATTATCTTTTTTTTTTTTTTTTTCTAATGGGTTCTATCTTAATATGCCATGGCTACCTTTACGTTTATTGTTGCCTCTGCCTGGAATTATTTTTTGTAACTTTAAAAAAAGATTATAATTTATATACATTCATGTAACTTTGTCTATGTTCTCAGCCCACCCAAGCTCTCTCTTTTTGTATTCTTAGTCATCATTCAAACTTTAGCATAAATTGGTAATTAAAAAAATAATAATAGTTAAAGAGCAAAAGCACTTGCCAGGGAGAAATGGACAGACAAGAGACAGAGAGAGAGAGAGGGAATAAGCATACCCCAATGGGCGTGGTTATGTGGCAATCCTTTCTCCTACATGTTTCCATTCTGTCGGGGCTGGGGGCGAGTATGTGCATATGCCTGGTGTAGTTTTCAAGCTGTTATATTGGGATTCAAATTATGGTCAACCAAATGGGATCTGGTTCCCTTAAACAGTACACTATGGCACCAGCCACAAAAATGGCATTACTAAGTATTTCTTTGGTTCTGAATGACTGCATTTTGAACACATTTCTTTTATCTCCAACAATGAAATCAAGTATTAGAAAGCTATAAAAATATTTTTTAAATTTCATGCAGCCATTTAGTTTATTTATAAAACATTTTATAACAAATGCTTAGATGGGTAAATATTTTGAAAATAATCTAGATAAATAAAACGTTCTATTATTTCCAGGATTGTATGCTATATTAAATAAATGGCAACTTTCCTTTGATTAAAGTTGAATTTATACAGAGCACCCATTCTACTTTGAGCAAAATCTGACAGTGAGTATTTGCTGGGTAATTTCACTAGTGTCATGTGGTGCCAGTTAGTATAGACAAGTTTTCTCCTCTCTGGGCTGAGGGAGAAAAGAGATTCTTCAGGTGTTCCTCCCCAGCGGCCGTGAGGGAGAGTTGAGGTGATGGTTGGCAGAGCCAGTGGTAGAGGTAGAAGGGCCCAAGGGCTGATTTCTGCCCAGTAAGCATAAGCCGAGGGGTTATCTCTGCCACAGGGAATGTGTATGTCATGTCTTGCAGGCCTCCAGGTGATACTGGGAGATGCTCTTTCCTCATGTCTTCTGCATTGCTCTGATACTCTGATAAACGGGGAGGAACAAATCCACAGACCACAGGACCTGGCAGAAGAGAGCAATGCCTGGCAGTCTGGATCTTCCCCAGATATGCACGGACCGTGCTGAAGATGTGACAGAAACAACTCCATTTCCTTAAAGACTCCTTTTGTGACACTATCAATACCCAGGCTGGAGAGGCCTGGGGAAACTGGGTACACAATTAATGGATGTTTACTAGCCAGAGCGGCCTACTTAGGTGGTACGGGGGAGAGATTAAAAACATCTCCTTTGGAAATTCTCTATATACGAAATAGTAGATAAGGATTATGTTTGCTAGTCTTAATTCTAAACTGAATAGAAAAACTTTGTTTTGACTTAGGAATAGCAGTGCTCCTTTTAACCTTAAAATATTAATATATGATGATTCCTTCCAGGCATATATTATGAGAATATGGATGTGTCTTCTTTTACTGCCTTTGTTAATTGGTACTTTTTAGCTTCTCATGTAAAACCACTTGTAAGGCTACATTTAATGCAGAAAACCTGCATGACTCCTTAAATTATGAAAATCTTATTCCTCAAAAGTCAATAATCTCAGGACCCTATGAATTTATTATAAATACTAAGCTTTGAATAATGGAAGCTGATCCTACCTGATGGGATTTGTCTCTTGCTTTCCTCTCACAACATATTAGAAGTACCGGTGATCCTCTGGGATAAGCCCCAGTGGATGAAAGGGCTCCATGGAGATGTTTCCCTTATGGGATTGATGCCTCAGTGGAGTCTGAGTATTCTTCAGCTAGTCCGCCTCTTCTGCTGAAATGGCGATGTTAATTTCACAGTGGCTCTTTTAGCCACTTGCTATCATGTTTGCTAACTGGGTATTTTTGTGAGCCATATTACAACAGATAAGAAGCATGTGTTTTAGAGACGACATATAATACCATACTTATTACTTGGGAATGTCAATTATTCAAAGTTTCTATCCTAAACTACAAGTTTGGGTAAGATGATTCGATATCTATGAATTCCACAGAGAATATTTTTATTATTACTCTTAGAAGGTATGTCTCTTATAGAAACCCCAAATGCATTTGTATTATGAGGGGAAAGAAAGTTAGTGAAAAAGTGGAATTAAAGTAGGAGTTTCCTTTGGCACAAACAATTAAAATTTGTGTTTAGTTTATACACAATGCACATTTTCCATGAACTTTTCAAAGACAATTATTACTTAAAATGAGAAAGACCATGTAAATAATTTATTTATTTTTTGTTCTATTGACATTTTTCAATCAAAAGATGGACTTTTTACAGAATGATTTATATACTCAAAGCTTCAGGCTGGGAGAGAATATTTATCTTATTTATGTATTTTTTGCTATAAAGACACATATACTCACTGGAGAAAATGTGAGAAATCATCTCCCCTGGGTCCTGGCCACGTCACAGTCCCTTCTCCATTCTTCTCTCAGAATGTTGGGCATGCACATACATGTGCTTAATGTATTTTTTATGTTACCAGGTCCAGGACTCGAACTGTACAGCTGGCCATGTGGGATCCAGTCACCTAGACCTCATTCCAGGGACTGGCCCTAGAAAAGAATATATGTCTTCAATGTTTTTTTAACTGGTGCAGTACATAAGATCTCTGAAATCATTTTTCCATGGTTCCAACACTTCCTAGGATATAGAATTCAGCTACAACTTAAAAGCCGTTTGTGGACAGTGTTGCTTTTAATGAAGGGACAATCATTGAATGAAGCAAACATGCTAAAGTAGTTGGAACAAGTTTGCCTGCATAAGTAAAGGCTCAGAAACAATGAGGCTGATTGTCTTTCCACTACAGAGCAGTCTACTACAGACTTCCAAAGTCATAGTCATGGCTCTTCGCACAACTCTCTGGTCTCCAAGTAGGGCATGGGAAAAAGATGGAGGCTGATAGCTCTAAAAATTCTCACCAGGAGAGCTCATCCAGGAAGGAGCATTAGAAGCATCTGGTGAATTTTTGCAAAGGAATATATCCACATTTAGAACTAATCACAACCTATCAAATTGGGATTGTAGTGTGTGGTGAGAGAGGAAATGGATATCTGAAGAATGTTCTTTAGTCTCTTGGATGAGATCACTGGATTAAGAATTGTCGCCCATCCTTGGGTTAAGAATCACTACCCGGAACTAATCTTCTGAAATGTTAGTAGGCAAAAGAATTATCCAGGAAGTTGCTCCCCTAAATATTCTCCTTCATAAAAAATAAGATAGGGCTCAGGAAACTAAATATTAATAAACAATTTTGTTAAATCACAGAGAAGTGCTCATAGGCCACACTTACAGGGATGAGTCTTACTCTTATCAGAAAGTAACTTAAAATAATGTTTTGTGAGCATATTACCAGCCAAACTCATCTTTAAACAGCTTTGAGGCCTCAATTGCAATCTTCAATCTTATTCCCGTGTTTTTGAATATTCCTTGGACAGCTTTTCATGTTGTCTTATACCTCTTCTTTTATCTAATCTTTTATTTTATTTCTTCCATGACTAAAAGAGAAAGCAAGAGAAAGAGAAAGTGAAAGACAGCACCCCCAGCATGTCCTGTAGCTGCAATCCGCCCCCAGCTCTCAGCCAGTCCTAGATCAGGGGGGCATGTCCTGGTGTGCTTAGCCAGGTCTCAGGGCTTAAACTGGAAACTATCCCATGTGAAATTGCCTCGTCGAGTGTCACATTTTATCACTGCCTCTACTCTTATTTACTTATTTATTTTTTTGGAGAGGTTTTTACTATAGGTTGCGTGCGCTTGCCAGAAAGACAGAGAGAGGGACAGAGAGATAGAAAGCGAGAAATCACTCCCTGGAGGGATGGCCACACTGCAATCCCTTCTCCTCCATTCTCCTCTTGGGATCTTGGGCACGCATGCACACGCGCCTGGCGTGAGTTTAAGCTGCTGGGTCCGGGACGCGAACTGTGGTCAACTATGTGGGAGTCCAGTGACATAGCCATTACGCTAACTGCTGGTCCCCTCTACTCTTATTTTTAAATTCCAATCAAAGTATTTCAAGATTTGAAGAATTCGGGGCCAGCAGGTGATATGGTGGTTAAGGGCACTGGACTCTACCAGCAGTCAGTGTCCCAAGACCTGGTGGCTTGCTTGCTCTCTCTCTCTCTACCCCCTCTCCCCGGTTAAATTAAAATAAATAAATAAATAAATAAATAAGTTAAATAAAAAATAATTATTTAAAAAAAAGATTTGAAGAATTCTACAAAATCAGTTACAAAATAAGAGAGAGAGACACAGAGAGATGAAACAGTCTCCGGCATCTTTTCCTC
Organism: Tupaia belangeri chinensis; assembly: GCF_000334495.1. NCBI lineage: Eukaryota > Metazoa > Chordata > Mammalia > Scandentia > Tupaiidae > Tupaia > Tupaia belangeri. The sequence continues at coordinate 1,644,029 of NW_006160140.1, read as the reverse complement.
CCTCTTTATTTTCTTTGCCCCAAAGCAATTGCTTTTATGTTATTTTACAACAGTATCGCTAAATAGCATCCTTGTATTTCTGTTGATTTCTTGGCTTTATTGATTATTTGCTGCCGTCTTTTCTTCCCCCACTCCCTCTCCATCGATGCAAGTTTTCAAGCACCCCTCAGTTCTCTCAAAATAGCTATATTGCACTCTATATAATTATTTCGATAGATATTCCCACACAGCTTTCCCCTGGAGTGAATAACAGACTTATTTTTAGTTGGCTTCGTCACTAATTCCACCAAACTCTTTACCTTTAGCCTGTTTCTTCTCAGTCTGTTCACATGCTTCTGGCACTTTACCGAGTTTCTCTTGTTAGTGATGTGTCTCCGGATCTTTAGGATCTGCTCCTGTCTAAATGCCTCACAGTTGTCATTCGTGGGTCTTCTCCAACAGCTTGTTTATTTATCTCTTTCCAGTGCTGGACCTCCTGCACCCTGTAAGATATGTTTTCTTCTTTTGTATCACTCATTCATTTTGTAGGGATGTACCACAGTTTCCTACAAAAAAGATGCAAAGAAAGTCGATGTTTTTAGAGCATGAATATCTGAAGATGGCTTGATTCAACCATAAATACACTCATTCACTCTCTTAAAGAGCTGGCTGGTACATCTATTCCCTGAGTCTTTAAATAGTTCTGTGGTACAAATTGAATTTTATTCTGTGTGCCTATATCTTGCTTTTGGGTTTTCATGTTGCCATTTAGGTTTCACTGTATTGGGTAATAGAATTCCTATAATGTATGCCAATTTCCTTTTCTATTTCCAAAATTGGGTGGCCGTTATCTATTTTCATATTATCTCTATCTTTGTAAGTTTATGCACATTAGAAATATTTTTATTTGGGGGAACAGCAGATGGCATAATGGTTACATTGCTGGACTCCCACGTAGTTGACCATGGTTTGAGTCCCAGACCTGGTGGCTTAAAACTCACACTGGGTATGTGTGCATGCATGTCCAAAATGCTGATAGGACAATGAAGAAGGGATTGAGGCATGACCATACCCCAGGGGAGAGATTTCTCGCTTACTCTTCGTCTGTTTCTCTTTGTGTCTCTGGCAAGCACACACATGCACCCTATAGCAAAAATCTCTCTCAAAAAATTAAATAAAATAAAAAACAAACTTTATTTTATAGATTATTTAAAATTAGAGATTCTGAAAATGAGTAACAGTTGGTGCTATGTCCTCTCTGCCATTCCTCCTCACAAGCGTCATATTTTATTCCTCTATCCTGACCGTTCAACAGCATTGGATAGTGCCTCCCATAATTTTCCTTCCTGAAAGATTCTCTTCATTTTGCTTCCAGGACAAAATGTTTTTCCAATTTCTCTACTTCTCTCTGGCAACTCTTTTCCAATAATCCTTACAGGTTCATTACTCTTTTCTGAATTTTAAAGGTTATAACTCTTCCAGGTTCAGTTTTGTACCTTCTTTTCTCATTCTTTACCTTATTAAAAGTCAACATTAAACTTTCCTTTTTTTTTCAAGTCTCATTACTCACTCATGGTTCTCAAATTTATACATGTAGTTTATAATTCCCTCTTCTGAATATATATAAATATATATATATATATGTGTGTGTGTGTGTGTGTATATATATATATTATATATATATATTGTTGTTGTGATTTTCAAACCACTGGGTCCAGGACTTGAACAGTGGTGGTGGACCATGTGGGATTCTAATACCTCAATCACCATGCCACCTGTCAGCCCCAATTGCCCCTTTTCTTAATAGCACTGTACATTTTTTTACATCATTGCTTAAGTCAAGAGCCATCATTGGTACTTCCCCCTCTTCCTAAAAGAACCACCTGTAGTACATTCATAATTAATTTCTGCTATTTTCCACCAAAATCTCTCCTTTCTTCTCCATTCTTTCCATCCATATCACTACCCTTCTGGTCATTTCTCACCTTTGTGAATGTATCAGGTGACCAAATAAGCCTGCTGCTTTCATGTTTGTTTCCCTCTAAACTTCTCCACAGTGCAGCCAGAGAGATCTTTCCAAACTACAAATCCGATCACATGGTCCTCATACTCTTCCCCACTTCCACTCTCTGTACTCCTTCACCCACACAATCCTTATAATATTTTCCCATTGTACTTTGAAAAACACCCAAATTTTTAAAAAGTAATTATTTTTTAAATTTTATTTATCCTTATTATTTTTTAAAATTTTGCTATAGGGCATGCATGCCCATCTGAGAGAGAGAGAGAGACAGAAGGAGAGAAAGTGAGAAAGCAAGCTGGCAGGTTCAGGACTTGAACCACAGTTAGCCTTTTGGGAGTCCAGTGCCTTAACCACCACACCACCTGCTGGCCCAAAACACTCAAAATCTTAGCACATGCTACCTCTCACTTCTAGCCACCTCGAACAGTGTTGCCCTTCTTGCTTTCTTTAGTTTGTTACCTATGATAGACTTCTGTGAAATCTCCAAAAATGGCAGGTTTTCTTCCCTGAAGTGCTAGCTATGTTATTTCCTCGGTAGGAATGTTCTCTCCTCACTTTATCAATTAATGTCTCAGCCATAATGTCACTTTTTCTGAAGTGACTTTCCTGACTCCCACCTCAGAGGTATTTATTGTACTTTTTAGCTTTCATAAAAACCTACAGTTTGGGCCAGCAGGTGGCATGGTGGTTAAGGAGCTGGACTCCCTCGTGACCAACTGGGGTTCAACCTGGTGGCTTGCTCTCTCTCTCTCTATCTCTCTCTCTC
>NW_006160140.1:1614827-1641212 GCF_000334495.1 Tupaia belangeri chinensis | reverse complement strand
CTATAGGGCATATGTGCTTGCCAGAGAGACAGAAAGATAGAAAGCGAGAAATCACCCTCCAGGGGGTACGACTGCTGCAATTTCTTCTCTATTCTTCTCTCTTGAGATTCTGGGCACATACGCACATGCACCTGGCATTAGTTTTAAGCCTCTGGGTCAGGACTCGAACCATGATTGACTACATCGGAGTCAAGCGATGTAACCATTATGCCATCTGCTGGTCCCACCTTATAGCAAATTTAATGCTACTACTACTACTACTACTAATGTGTACAATTAAATAATTCTTTTAAAAAAACCTACAGTTTCCTTTCAGGTAACTTATCACAATTTTTCTTTACACATTTTTTGAATTATTTTTATTGGTGTAATCCATTCAATTAGATTACATTCTTAAAGAATACTTAACATTGAATTTAAAGATATCTGAATTAACCTTATTCTACTGCCATTTGGAAGTTTGGAAGGTGATCACTAAAAGTGCTGCAGTGGTCTCTGGTCGCTTGCACAGAAACAAAGTTACGTTTCTAAGTGACTTGCACTCTCCTTAAACTGGAATCATATAAATACTGTCTCTTAACTAAAAGAAAAAATGATTAGAACTCTGTCTAAGGGGAGATAAAACTAAACAGGATATATATTTTGGGGGGGGGTACCGTAACAAATAACCATAAGCAAGGTGGCTTAAAAACAACAGAAACTTATTCATGCATAGCTCTGGAGGCCAGCAGCTGAAACCAAGGTATGAGTAGTACCACACTCCATCTGGAGGCTCCAGAGAAAATTTATTCCATTTCCATCTTCCGATGTCTGTGGGCATTCCTTAATCACTCTGTCTTCTCATGACCTTTTCTTCTGTTTCTCCTCTGTTTATGTCGCTGACGAGACACATGTCAGGGCCAGTAGGTAGTGTGGTGGTTAAGGTCTTGGATTCCAATATGGCTGAACATGGTTCGAGTTCCCGACCTAGTGACTTGCTTTCTCACTTTCCCTTTCTCTTGCTCTCTGGTCAAATTAAAATATAATAATAATAAATGAAATTAAATAAATAATTGTGAAAGAAAAAAAGAACACGCCATTGAATTTCGGTTGCACCTATTGGATTTTGGTCCCATCTAGATAATCCAGATAAAACCATCTTGAAATTCTTTATAGTTACAGAGAACTTTTAAATAAAGTCACATTCACAGGTACCAGATATTATATCTTTGGGGCACGATTATTCAACCCAATGCACTGGTTAAGGGGATGGCAGCCTGAATGAATAGTCTCTAAAACTACAGTATTCAATAAAGGGTACATTGAGAGAGGGTGGAGTTTGGACAAAAAGCTCGTTGTCCATTAGAATTTGTTGAAGGGTAGTGGTCAGAAGGGGAAAGGAAGCATGTGTTGGGAGGCAGGGTTGTGTTCAGATAAAGCTCCTGTGGTAATTCTATATTGCTTCCTTCCTCCAGGCTGAGAAATTCTGCTCTACAGAATGGATCTCAAGCATACCTTATTCTCATCTACGTTTGACACAAATTATAATTGTTTATGGAGCATCCTGGAAGCACAGCCTACTTTCACAATTAAAAAGAAAACAATGAAGTTTATTTATTTTATTCATGAGAGAGATAGCACATGCATATATACATGCATACCTGAGAAAGAGAAAGAGAGGGAGACAGACTCTCAACGGGTCTTATTATACCAAGATCCCTTTCCCTTAGACCACTAGCTTCTCAGGATCTTCAATATGTTTTCAGGTTAACTGGGATCTGAACTGAGTCAGTCATGTGACTTTCACACTGTAGTTTAGCACACTATCAATTGCACTGCCAAGGCTGGGACACTTCTACATTTTTTGAGCTAATTCTTGACTATAACAGAGACTGTCTAATGTGAAAGAAGCTTTGGTATTTTTCTAAACACAACTATGGCCTCCCAGAACTCAAAAAGACTATACATTAAACAAAGCTTGTTATCAAGAAAACAAAAGCAATTATATTAAAGAATAGAATGATGCTATATGAAAACAAGGGGAAAAAGCTATAAGTGTTTCATGGAATATTTACTTTAACTACAAGGAAGAATTTAGTCCATCATAATGTTTGTTGAATTTGAGTGGAATTATTTTTTAATTATTTTCATTTTTTTTATTTCAAATTCTTTTGTACATTCAATCATGCTATTTAGCTTGCAAAGCAAATATTCCAACATGTGTGCATTTCTCACCAATCCAATTGATAATACTATAAAGTTATTTTCAATAGATAATACCCCATTTCTTTGTCCCATTAATGCTTTGCCTCTCTATTTTTCTCCTAAATATCCTTCCTCAGAGCTACTTCTTCACCCACCCTTTTCCCACACTATATCTGGTATTCACAACCATATACTATATTTTTATATCCTTTAGTCATTCCGTTTCAGTCATAGAATGTGAACACTCAGTATATATTAAGTGGAGATACATAATGTCTCTTCTTCATAGACTGGCTTGTTTCACTCAGTAGTAAATCTTCAATATTCATCCACTTCCTGTCAAAAGCCAGGGTCTTACTGTTTTCTTATGGCTGAGTAGGATTCCATACAGTATATGTGCCACAATTTTTCAATCCATTCATCTATTTTTTTTTCTTTTGGAGAGGTTTGGTTGTTGTTATTGTTGCTATAGGGCACGTGTGCTTGCCAGAAAGACAGAGAGAGACAGAGAAACAAGAAAGTGAGAAATCACCCCCCGGGATGGGGGGATGACCATACCTCAATCCCTTCTCCTCCATTCTCCTCTCAGGATCTAGGGCATGCATGCACATGGACCTAGTATGAGTTTAAGCTACTGGGCCCAGGACTCAAACCATGGTCAACTACATGGGAGTCCAGCGACATAGCCATTACGCTAACTGCTGGTCCCAATCCATCCATCTATTCATGGGCATTTGGGTTTGTGCCATGTCTTAGCAATTATGAATAATGCCACAATAAACATCAATGTGCAAGCACTTTTCTGATTAAAAATTCTTCTGTCCTTTGGGTAGATACCAAGGAGTGGGATTGCTGGATCATATGGTAGTTCTATTTGTAGATCTTTGAGCAATCTCCAAATTGTTTTCCACAGTGGTTGAACCAAATTACATTCCCACCAGCTGTGTAAGAGAGTTCCCCTTTCACCACACTTCTGCCAGCACTTATCATTTTTTTTTCTTAATTTTAGTCATTCTGACTGGGGTTAGGTGGTATCTTATTGTTGTTTTGACCTGTATTTTCCTTACAATGAATGATATTAAGCTTTTTTTCACATGCCTTTTGGCTATTTGTATCCTTAAAGAGATTTTCTTTTTCAATTAATTCTCCCATCTTTTAATAGGGTTGACCATCGTTTTTTGGGAACAGAATCTTGAGTTCCATGTGTATTCTGATTATTAGTCCCTTATCTGATGCATAATTTACAAAAATATTTTCCAATTCTGAAGGCTGTTGATTCACACTAATTACTGTGTCTTTTGCCATGCAAAAACTTCTTAGTCTGATATAATCCCACTTGTCTATTTTGGGGATTATTGACTGTGCTTTAGGGGTCTTATTTAAGAAGTGTTTACCTAGCACAGTGTCTCCCAGAGTTTCCCAAGTGTTTTCTAGGAGAAGTTTTATAGTTTGAGGTCTTAGGTCCAAATCTTTGATCCACTTTGAGTTGATTTTTGTCAATGGTGAGAGGTAGGGGTTCAGATTCATCTTTCTGCAGATGGATATCCAGTTTTTCCAGCAGCATTTGCTGAAGAGGTTTCCCTTTTCCCACTGGATTGACTGGTACCCTTTGTCAAAAATCAGTTAACTGTATGTTTGGGAATTTATTTATGGGGACTCTATTCTGTTCCATAGGTCCACATGTCTGTTTCTGTGCCAGTACCATGCTATTTTGATTACCACGACTTTATAGTATATTTTTGGGCCAGGGAGTAAGATGCCGCCCATTCTACTCTTCCTGTGCAGGATTGCTTTGACAATATGAGGTCTTTTATGATTCCAGACAAATTGTATGAATGTCTTTTCTAGATCTATGAAGAATGTGTCTGGTACTTTGATTGGGATTGCATTAAGTATGTAGATTAATTTGGGTAGAATTGTCATTTTGATTACATTAATTCTTCCAATGCAGAAACATGGGATGTCCTTTCACTTTTTTTGTGTCACTTTCAATTTCTTTTTTTAGCTTTTCATAGTTGTCCTTGTGGAAGTCTTTAATTTCTTTAGTTAGGTTTATTCCTAGGTATCTTATACTTTTTTGGGGCTATTGTATATTGACTTACTTTTTCAGTTCTATCTCAGTCTGGCTGCTATTCATATATAGAAATGCTGTAGATTTCTGTGTGTTGATTTTGTACCCTGCAACTTTACTGTATTCATTAATTACTTCCAGGAATTTTTTCATGGATACCATTGGGTCTTCTATGTATACAATCATGACATCTGCAAATAGAGATTCACCTCTTCTTTTCCTATTTGAATGTTTTTTATTTTTTTCTGATTGCATTGGCAAGGACTTCCAGTACTATATTGAAAAGAAGTGAAGAAAGCAGGTATCCTTGTCTTATACTAGTTTTTAGTAGAAAAGCTTTTAGTTTTTCTCTATTCAAGATGATGTTCACTACGGTTTTTTTATAGATAGCTTTTATTGTGTTGAGGACTGACCCTTGTTCATTCGTTTGTTTGTTTGTTTATTTATTTTTGGAGAGGTTTTTGCTACAGGCATGTGTACTCTCCCAAAAGACAGAGTCAGAAAGCTAGAAATCAATCCTCCTAGGGGATGGCCATGCCACAATCCCTTCTCCTTCATTCTCCTCTCAGGATCATGGGCATGCACTCACATGTGCCTGGTGTGAGTTTAAGCCACTGGGTCCAGGACTCAAACTGTGGTCAACTACATGGGAGTCCAGTGACATAGCCATTATGCCAACCATTGGTCCTGAGAAATGACCCTTCTATGCTGATATTGCTGAGAGTTTTGATCATGAAGGGATGTTGTATCTTTTCAAATGCTTTTTCTGCATCAATTAATATGATAATATGGTTTTTATCTTTCTTTCTGTTAGTATTGTGTATTACATTTATGATTTTGCATATGTTGAACCAACCTTGTATTCCTGGAATAAAGCTTACCTGGTCATGACGTATAATCTTTTTATAAGTTGTTGGATATGATTTGCTAGTATCTTGTTGAGAATCTTTGCATCTATATGCATCAGAGATATTAATATATAGTTTTCCTTCCTTGTCCTGTCCTTATCTGTTTTAAGGATAAGGGTAATGGAGGCTTAATAGAATGAGTTAGGGAGAGATTCATCCTTTTGGATTTTTAGAAATAACTTAAACAGAATGGGGTTAACTCTTCTTTAAAAGTTTTGTAGAATTGAGAGGCGAAGTCATCAGGACCAGGGCTTTTCTTTGCTGGGAGGTTATTTGTTATTGATTCAATCTCCTGGCTTGTTATGGGCCTATTCAGACTTTCTATATTCTCCTAGCTCAATCTTGGTAGATTATATGTGTACAGTAATTTGTCCATCTCATCCAGATTTTCTTGTTTCTTGGCATACTGTTTTTCATAGTATCCTCTAATGATGTTTTGTATTTTTATTATGTCTTGTTATATTGCCTGCTTTATTGAAGATTTGATTTACCTGGTTCCTTTTTATCTTCTTCTTAATAAGTCTCACTAGTGGTATATTGATTTTGTTTATCTTTTCAAAGAACCAGCTTTTACTTTAATTTATTTTCTGTATAGTTCATTTATTTTCTATTTCATTTATTTCTGCTCTTATCTTTATTATTTCCTTTCTCCTGGAGTTTTTTGGACTTTTTTGCTGTTGTGTTTCCAATTTTATGAGGCACGATGTTAAGTGGTCCATCTGCCTTCTTTCTTCTTCTTATGTGCACTAATTGCTATAAACTTCCCTCTTATTACTGCTTTTACAGTGTCCCAAAAATTATGGAAACTCATGTCCTCATTGTCATTCACTTCCATGAATCTTTTTATTTCAGTCTTTATTTCTTCAGTAGTTGTGAAGTTATTCAGGAGTAGGTAATTTAGTTTCCACGTATTTGAGAATTTTTGAGGATTTCTCTTGAAATTAAAATCAAGTCTAATTCCATCATGGATGGAGAAAATGTAGGGTATAGTTTCTATGCCTTTAAATCTGTAGAGGTTTGCCTTGTTTCCTATCACGTGGTCAATCTTCGAAAAGTTTCCATGTGGGGGTGAGAAAAAAGTGTATCGTGGTTTTGTGGTGGAAAGTTCTATAGATGTCTGTTAAGTCCATTTTTTATGGTATCATTTAGATCTTTTATCTCTTTACCTATTATTTGTCTAGATGACCTGTCCAGAGGGGATAGTACAGTGTTGAGGTCTCCAACAATTAGTGTGTTGCAGTCTAGCTCTCCTTTAAGATGTAACAGTCTTTTTCTTTTTTCTTTTTTTTTTTTTTGAGAGGTTTATGCTATAGGCCACGTGCACTCGCCAGAAAGACAGAGAGAGATAGAGAGACAGAAAGTGAGAAATCACCCCCCAGGGGGAATGGCCATGCCGCAATCCTTTCTCCTCCATTCTCCTCTTGGGATCTTGGGCACGTACGCACACGTGCCCGCCATGGGTTTTAAGCCACTGGATCCGGGACGCAAACCACGGTCGACTACATGGGAGTCCAGCGACATAGCCATTATGCTAACTGCTAGTCCCTAAGATTTAACTGTCTTTCCTTCACATACTTGGGTGCTTCTGTGTTAGGTGCATAGATATCTATAAGCGTTACATCTTCGTGATTGATTGACCCTTTTACTACAATACAGTGCCTTTCTTTGTCTCTTCGAACAGTTTTTATTTTAAAGCCTATTTTGTCAGAAATTAGTATCGTGACTCCAGCTTTTTTTTGGTTCCCATTTGCATGGTAAACCTTTTTATAGTTCTTCACTTTTAGTCTATGTATGTCTTCATCCATGAGATGCATTTCTTGTAGGCAATAGTTAGAGAGTTTCTGTATTTTTTTTTAATCTGTTCAGCCAGTCTGTGTCTCTTGATTGGATAATTTAAGCCATTAACATCCACAATTATTGATATTTCTGAACTTGTTCTGATGTTTAAATTGGCCATTGTCTTGGTTGCCTTTTATTTCTTTATTTTTGGCTGTTCATTCTTTAGTTTTCCTGGAACATTACTCTCTTCAGGGTTTCTTGAAGAGCTGGCAAATTCTTTCAGGTTTTGTTTGTCTGAGAAGATTTTAATCTTTTTTTCCCATATGAAGGACAATCTTGCAAGATATAATAATCTTGTTTGAAATTATTTCTCTCTTAACACTTCCAATACACCTTCCCATTCTTGCTTGCTTTGTTTCCATTGAGAGGTCCGGTGTTAGCCTGATGGGATGCCCTTTGTAAGTCACTTATCATTTCTCTCTTGCCAGTTTTAGTATCTTGTCTTTATCTGTGTTCTTGGCCACTCTAGTGAAGATGTGCCTTGGGGAAGATCTTCTTGGGTTGATTCCATTTGGGGTCCTTCGTATTTCTTGGGTCTGGATGTTTGAGTGCCTCTATAGAGTTGGGACATTTTCTTCCAGAAATTTATGGAATAGATTTTCCATGTCCTTATTAGTTTCTTCACTTTCTGGGATACAAATTACTTGGATGTTTGGAATTTAATGGAATCTAGTATTTCTTGTATATTATCCTCATGGTTTTGTTGTTGTTGTTGTTGTTATTTTCTCTATCTTTTTGGTCATTTTTTTCGAGGTCAGAGGTTTTAACTTCTACGTCAGAGATTTGATCTTCAGTATGGTTTAATCGATTCTTAATATTTTCGAGAAAGTTTTTGATTTCCTGTATTACAGAGTTCATCTCTAATAGTTCCATATGATTCTTTTTTATAGTATCTATTTCTTCTTTCATATCATGGAAGGACTTCCTAATCTCCTGTAGTTCATTGTCTCTTTTCTGTTACAATTCATAAAATTTTGTCACCATGAATGTTATAAATTCTTTCTCTGACATTTTGGTAACCGCCTGTGTTTATTATTTATTTATTTATTTAATTTTTTTTTTTTTTTTGAGAGATGGAGGGGAGTTGCTGTGATCTTTTGATGGAGACATATTTCCTGGTTTATTCAGACCTGAAGCTCTTCTTCAACTTCTAGCCATTGGAAGATATATTCACTTTTGGATACCTTTTAGGAGACTGTTTCTTCACCTCGGAGCAAGTGTGTTTCCCTTTTGCTGTGCACTGATGTGTACCGAAGTCTCCCTTCTGTTGTATTTAGCAATGTGGTCTCAACAGGAGTATTTTATTCAGGTGTCTGAAGAGCAGTATCTTCTTTTTCATCGATGGTTCAGTAAAAGGGAAGATCCCAGGGAGCCTTACAATACCAGGATATTTCATAACTGTGATTTTAGACCTGTCTAGTCCCTCTGGGAGGGTGGAGGATGAGGAGGAGAGGTTAATATAAGAGGGAAAAAAAAGTATGAAAGGAATAAGGAAAAAGTCAGTTTCGCCAGGGGGCTGGAGATAGAACTGCGGCTCTGTTGGAGACCAGAACCCAGTCTGTGGGGAAAGGAGGAGTAGGAAATCAACTAAAGAAAGAAGAACAGAAAAACAAACATACTAACAAACAAACAAAAAGCTGCCTAACTTTCTGAGAGGGGAGGGCTCTGGGGTTGGGAGAGTTGGAGCTGGGGCTGGGGCAGGTGATGCCCGACCTCAAAGTCCCTTGCTGGCCAGAAGACTAGAGGTAGAACTGGGGCTTTGCTGGAGAATGGACGCCAGTCAGTCAAATTTGAGTGGAATTGTTAGTGAAAGACATCTAACCTATAAAAAGTTGCCTTGAAATCAAAGTATTAATAGATTTTCATCTAGCAAGTGTGACAAAGTTGTGGTCTTGCCTAAAGGAGAGAAGGAGAGAGAGTATTCCTATGTTGGGTCCACTGACCAATAGCATCAACAAAACCTATCCACTTAATAGAAATCCCAAATATCAGACCTCACCACAGACACACTGAATCAGAATCTGCACTTAAAAGATATCTCCACGTGATTCATATTAAACACACTAAAGTTTGAGAGGCATTGCTTTTATGAAGAACAGAAAAACTCTTTCTTTTTTATTTTGTGACTTTTGCTATAGTCCATGGGCACTCCCTGGAGAGACAGACACAGATAGACAGAAAGTGAGAAATCACTCCCCACCAGGGATAACCACACTGCTATCCTTTCTCCTCCATTCTCCTCTTGGGAGTTTAGGCACACATGCACACATGCCTGGCATGAGTTTCAAGCTGCTGGGTTCAGGACTGGAACTGTGGTCAACCACATGAGGGTCCAGTACCTTAAACCCAATGCCACCTGCTGGTCCCAATGAAAAGAAACAAATTTTAAATAGACAGCTCACAGGTTCTGTGGATGGCTGATTGTGCTAAAGTCCACTCCTAGATTAGGATCATCAATATTAATTTGTTCCCAAGTTGGCACAAGATGATCTTTCCAGATTTTTGCATTGCTAAACAACTGCAGGAAGGAATGCTGCACCAAGTAATGAGGAGTCTTTCAAAAGGGAGTAATTACTTAGGCCAGACAGTGGAGTGATGGTAAACAGAATCCTCTGAGAGGCTGACCCACAAGGAAAGGTCCTGGGTTCATGTCTAGAGACCTCACTGAGTACACCAGACATGCATGTGCCTATGGTCTGGGGCTGACTAAAGCTGAGGGGTAGATCATGGTGTGAAGACCTTGGGGCTGCCCTCCTGCCCCCGTCTCTCTCTCTCTTTCTCTCTGACAGAAGAAATAAATACACTTTAAGAAAAAGGAGAGGGACCAAACAGTGGCATTTTCTATTTGATGGAGAGAGAACTTCGTCAAATAATTTTCTTAAAAAGCCCTCATTCTTCCTAAGAAAAAGTAATACTGGTTCCTTAGTGAAACCACTTTTCATCTCTAACAAACTGTATTACAATTCTAAGTAACTTGGCTTCTGGCCTAGTGTGTCTCCAGTTTTCTTGAGTTCAGGCAGCTAGACACTGTGACCCGCAGGATAATGTCACCCTTCCTTTTAAAAGTAGTTTCAGAATATAACAAAAGCTAACTCTTTCTCAGAAAGATAGCCATGCAAGCAGGTTATAAGATTCAGTCTAGAATAACTGCACAGACAAACCTGGCTGAACTTGTTTTGCTTAGGAGCTAATCAAATCTGTATCATCATACAAACTTTTCTGCTTGCTTGGCCTTGTTTTAAAAACAATACCTTCAAGCTGTTGGGACCAAATCCAATATTACACAACACAAAGGTGAACCTTTTAAAAATATTGCTCAGTATAAACATGAACAGTGGAATTGGGCTTCTAACACTAAGCATTTTCATCCTGAAGAATTGCTCAATAATTTTTCTGTAGTAGTCATAATTTTAATTAAAACATTTTAATCAGCGTGTGCTTAGAGACAGAGGTAGAAAGCAATTCTAAACAAATCCTTAAGAGTGAAGAGGTGAAAAGGGGGTTCAAAGACATTGTTTCAGAATTTGTCAAGATGAAAAAGACGGCAAAAGTTAAAACAAGATAGCAATGTTTCTGGTCTTTAACTTTGAAAATTTTTCTAGACAAAGGTATTACTTTCTAAGGTGATAGAGATAAGGTTAGTCATTGTCATTTATTATTTTTTTAATGTTTCTAAACGAAAATAACTTTCTTTTAAAAATGTGCAATACTTACTAAGGAATCAACTAATAATTTTATTTAATGTCATTTCTAGAAGTTCTGTAAATAAATTATGCTCCCACAACATACATTCTCCCTTTGATTATCTGATTTAAAAACTATAAAAGATATATTTTTAAAAATAATTTTTATGGTCATATATTTCATCTTTTAAAAAAATACTCTAGGGGCCATCAGGTGGCATATTGGTTAAGATGCTGGAGTCCCACAGGCCAACCACATTTGAATCTCAGACTGGTGGTTTGAAACTCACACTGGGTACATGTTTGTGCATGCTCAAAATCCCAAGAGGGGAATGAAGGAGAAGAGATTGCGGCATGGCCATCGCCTCGGTGGTGATTTCTCACTTTCTCTTTCTCTCTGTCTCTGTCTGGTCTCTCTGGTGATCGCATGTACCCTATAGCAAAAAAAATCTGTCAAGAAAAACCCCCTCTGTCTATTAAAATTGGGCTCAAATCTCCCCACACAGGGAACAAATATTGGGAAAACCATGACTTTTCCCACAACCCAATAGATTAAGCACTCAGACTTCAAGCACTCAAACTTCATTATCAGATAAAACTGATTTGAGTTCTTGATAAATCATTTACTCGCCGTGTAATCTGAGCAAATCACCTAACCATTCTGTATTTCACTGACCTCATTTAAAGAGAGAGAAAAAGAAAAAAATATATATTATGCTTACTTGATGTGATTGTTTTAGAGATTATATGAGAAAATGTATACAATGTGCTTGGTAGAGTGACAGTTAAGTGATCATATTGCCTTCTACTATTTTGATCATTCATAATCTTTTAGATAATAGGTACAAAAGAACACAGGGTATTAAAAGCATACCAGAAGGGGAACAGCAGATGGTGTAATGATTATATTGCTGGATTCCCACATAGTCGACCACAATTCAAGTCCTGGATCCGGCAGCTTAAAAACTCACACCAGATGTGTGTATGTGCGTGCCCAAAATCCTGAGGAGAATGGAGAAGAAGGGACTGTGGTGTGGATATTGCCCCTGGGGGTGTGATTTTTCACTTTCTATCTTTCTGTCTCTCTAGTGACTGCACGTGCCCTATAGCAAAGAAACTATTTAAAAATAAATAAATAAATAAATAGCACACCAGAAGAACTTACTAACAATTATGTTTTAATAATTACCATGTTCTAGTTTCTGTAAAGAAGCCATGTAATAAAATAATTTAGTGGATTTTTTTTTAGAGCTATTCAAAAAAGTCCATGTTTCCATAAAGTAACATATAACACCACTGGAAGACCTGTCTTACACATTGAAACGAGGCTGTCTCCAAAGCACGACAATTAGGTGCTATACGGAGGGAGATGCAGTCCACATGGCCGACTGTAGTTTGAATCCCAGCCTTGCTGTCTTGAAAAACATGCCAAATGTGCGTACCTGTGTGTCCCTAATCTTGAAATGATGGAGAAAGGAAGGAAAAAGGATTGCAAGTGACCATGTCCCATTGGAGAGTGTGTGCTCTCTCTCTTTCTCTGTCTCTGGTGAGTGTATACACCTTCTGGCAATTAAATAAAAATTTCAGGAAAGATTTTAAGCTAAATAGAACTCAGTAATTTAACTACATGTATCATTGTTATGTTTAATGAAAGGAACTCAAGAATTCTATTTATAAAAAGGAGGTACTGTGTAAATTAAAATAAAAGATATAATAATATGTATTATATGGTTAAATATAATATAGTTAATATATTTGGAACATGTCAAAAATGTATGGGACACAGATGACCCAGGTTTCCTCATTTAAACTTTACAACAATCTTGTGAAATAGCTTCACCTTTTACAGATAAGGAGACTGAGGCAATATATATGAAGATGATATATTTTGCCTAATGTCTCACAACTAATAGGAAATGGGGTAGTTTTCCAAGCAAGCAAGCTGGCTTTAGAACTTGTCTTTAATTATCATGCTGTGGCACCTGACTAAAACTTAAAGATTAGTGATCAAAAATACTTATTGATTGGTCAATCAATCAATGTCTCAATTGACTGAACCCCCATATGTAATTCCGAAATTCAGTGATCTAAGATTGATGTATTTACTAACGTTAAATAAATTAAGTCTATTTCTAGTTAACATATGTGAGGTTTTATTCAGCTGCCCATCCGTATTTTATTCTGATTTTAGTTTTGGTTCTAATTTTTTTCTCCAGCAATCCTACATTCTGTGTCCACTGCTTTAGCAGCATTTCTTTTTCTAAGATTGGGTGTTAGCTTGTGATGATCTGTTCTCAAAGAATTACTAGCTGGACTGACACCCTCTTGATTCCCAGTTCCCTGCCCTGGCTCCTGGCCCTGCCTTCTCAGATTGTCCTCTAAGATGTTGGTATGAGTCAAACTGTATTGCTGAAAAAGTCCTAGCCCTTGAAATTCAGAGTGTGATCTTATTTGGAAATATGGTTTTTGTAAATATAATTAAAGAGGTCATGCTGGAGTAAGAGGGGCATTTAATTCAATAAAACTGATGTCCTTTAAGAAATGGTGAATATGTACACAGATGCAGAGACACACAGGGAGAATGCCATGTGATGAAAGGCAGAAATGGGAGGGATACAACTGCTAGCCAAGAAATGACAAAGACTGACAGCACCACTAGGAGCCAGAAACAGCAAAGAAGTATTCTACCCAGCATCTCAGAGGATTGTACCCTGCTGACGGTTTGATTTTGGACGTCTACTCTCCAGAACTGTGAGAGAATGCATTGCTACTGTTTCAGGCCATCTGGTATATGGTGCTTTGGTAGGGCAGTCCTAAGAAATGATACAGGTGCCCCTAACCTTTGCTTCCTCTCACCTTTGTATTCCTCCCACTCTGAAACCTAATAATTAATCCCTTTGTATCTAGGATCTCAGAGTTTCTCAAACTAAAAGTTGGCTGACCTGAGAGTTAGCATGAGAAAGATAGAAGGCAATCTATGATACTTGCTCTCTTGTCAGGTAATGTAGTTTATTTTAAATAATTCCTTTTGTTGAGAATGCCTCCTCAAGTGTGCCTAATCTAAAGAAACAATTCTGATGTCAAGAATGTTTAAGGTGGTAGGAGAGAAGCCAGTACCAAGGTTTCTCAAGGAAGGAAATGTCCGGAGTAGACAGGGTTGCTGCTAGTCGCTGGCCATGATCTCTCTAGCATTGTTCTTATAAATTCACATAATCCATTTCCTGTGTTCTTTCTTGGCTCTTACTATGATTTTTATTTATTATTATTATTATTATTATTATTATTATTATTTTAATTTGGTATAAGGCATGTGCAATCATGAGAGAGAGATAAAGAGAGAGAGAAAGTAAGAAAGTAAGCCTCCAGGTCTGAGACTTAAACAGCAGTTGGCTCTGTGGGAATCCAGTGCCTTAACCACCAGGCCACCTGCTGGCCCATATTATAATTATGTATAAGAATATAGGATGGGTTTGCAATGTCTTTCATATTTGCAGAACCCAGATCACAGTCTTTCTGTACACCTCTTCCCCAACACAATTGTGCATATCCACGTAGGTAATATTTTCAATGCCTGAGTCTCACTCTTCATCACCTTAACTTTAGTCTCCCTCAATTCCATTCTCTGTTTGGAGTTGCTAGGCAGCATCAGAGTCTTGACTTCATCATTATTCCTAACCATTTCCAGGAAATTAAATTTGAAAATACCTCCTCCCTCAAATACTCCAAACATGTTGTAGAGAGTGGTTGGGATGGGCAAAAAGAAGAAACATTAACTAGACAAAAGAATATAAAGATGTCTGTGGAAACAAAAAGTTCTGTAGTTTCTACTTTATAAAAATAAAAATTTAAAAATAAAGAGTCAAATTTTAAAAAAAAAGGAAGAAAGCTTGTGCCGTCATGTCCTCTAGGCACTTGCCAGAATCTGAGAGATTATTACCTTCTGCATCCTAGCTTTCATCCTTCACTAAGACATGTCCTTTCTTTACTATGTCATGGGCAATGCTTCCAAGGAGCTTAAATTTCCATCCATGATGCACTTGTTTCATTACCTTTATCTTGGCATCTGCCTTGTTTGATTTCAGCGCTGATTTTCTGCCCATTCTTTCAGGCAGTTGATTGTTTCTGGAGGAAGGTGATCTATTGTTTCCTGTATAAATTTAAATTTGTGCAATTAAAACTGGTTCCCCATACTTAACATGCTTTATATCATTGTTAGTCATGCTCTCTACAGAAACCTGAAAAAAATTCTAGAACAAATGTTAGCATACCCAACCACGGTGCTAGAAGCCAATCTGAAACACTCCAGGTATGCGTAAGCGTGTGCCCATGAGTTTGACAAACTGGAAAGCCGGGGGAGGAGGATTGCAGTATGACCGTCCCCTTTGTTGAGAGTGTTTTCTTCTTCTCTGTTTCTGTCTCTATTTTGTTCTCTCTCTCTCTCTTGCAATGTGCACATGCTTTTTATCATGAATTAAATACATTTTTAACAAGTAATCTTGTGGGACAATAAGGGGAAAAAAAGGCAAAGCAATGTTGCCATACAGTTCTTCAGATGCTCCTGCTCCATTCATACCCCAGATAAATTGGCCCTTGTCTTGTAGGCACCCATCATACCGATAGACACAAATTAAAAAATAAAAGGTAGGTTGCATGAGAACTCATGTGTGGCTTGGCACATCTTTTCCAAAACACCTTCTTTGGTAATTAAAAGAGCAGTGTTTATTTTCTCTCTATTTATCTATTTTAGTACAATACCGTTTTATAGAGTTGGCAGGCAGAGGCAGCACCTGGGATCTTACCTCATGGGACCCAGCCATCACAGCAGTCCTAAAATTTTTTTAAAAGTAAAAGAATTGAATAGTACTCTCAGTGCTTTTGAAAATGACTAAATACTGGCTTTCTCTGTCTTTCTCTCTGACACACACATACATACATACATAGTCACACATGATGCAAGCTGAGGGTGCTAAGGGTTGGTGTGCTGATTAGAAAAGGAAACTCTGGGGACCAGCAGATGGTATAACGGTTATGTCACTGGACTCCCGCGTGGTGGAACTTAGAGACCCAGAGCTGGTGACTTGAAACTCACACCGTGTTCATGGGTGTGCATGCTCAAAATCCCAAGAGGAGAATGGAGGAGAAGTGATTGCAGTGTTGCTATCCCCCCTTAGGGGGATGTGAATTCTCACTTTTTGTCTCTGTATCTCTCTGTCTCTCTAGTGAGTGCATTCGCTCAATAGCAAAAATCTCTCTTTAACAAAAAAGAGAAAAGGAATCACTAAGGCATTATGGAACTAAGATTATGATGCTGATAAACACGAGAAGATTCTCGGTTTGCATCTGGAGTCCTCCCTGATTATAGTGGGCATGTGTGTGCCCATGATCTGTGAGGGGCTCGGGTGGATCGTGATATTAAGACCCTATTGGGAGAACTCTCTCTCACTGTCTTTCTTACTAATGGAGGAAAGGAAAACCAAACCAAACCAAAAAAAACCCAAAAACCTTCAAGAAAAAATAAAAAAGAACACTAATTTTTCTTTTGTTCTTTCTTATGTATTTCAAATGCTTTGGAAACAGGAAGTAAAAATCATTAGATAATGTCCATAGTAACAGAACAGGACCAGTGAAGAGAAAACTGAACATTGGAGAAATAATTATTGATGATAGAATAAGCTGTATAGCCACTAAAATTGAAAACTCCAAGAAAGTATTCAGGCGGCATGTAGACTATGAGGCAATTTATAAACTGGAGGATAATACATCCAATATTATCAGCCAAGAAATAATTTTCTTTCACTAATAGTAATGTAGAAGGTGTTTCTGCTTTTTACAATATCTTGCCTTTATAAAACCATTTTCTTCATTCTTAATCTAGGCACTTCATAAGGATAGTTTATCATCATGAGGCCAGGCTTTAAAAAAGTGTTTAAGTCATTTTTTAATAACAAATACATGTGTTAAGCCAAAAGATCTTTATTCTAAGGTTTCTTTTTTAACATTGGGAGATTTTATTGGTATTTATATATGAATTGAATACTGGTTGACTTGTTAAATAATGATTGTCACATATTAAGCAATTATGTTACCCAGTTCTATGTGAAGTATGTTACATTCACTGATCATCTAATTGTCCAACAAATCTATGAGGAAATGTTAGTTTTTCTTCTAGCAGATTAGAAAACCAAACCTTCATCTAAATTCCCAAAGACACTGAGCCAGTGAAGATTGGGATTTGAACCAACATAGCTTATCTTGGAATCTTACAATCCTAGCAATGATGTAATTCTACATCTGTGCATATAGATGATCAGAGAGCCAAAACTGTAAGTTTGGGTTTGGTAACAGTCAATTTTGATTACACGAGACCAAGCAACTGATTGATTTAATATTTTCTTTCCATTGAATCAATAGCATTTTGTACTTAACTGTTTGCTTCTTGCAGACCAACTGGATTCTACATGTGAAATAATTTCTCTCTTTTTAAATCTCCTCTCTTGTTTTTTTCTTTTTCTTTTTTTCAAATGTTATTTTAATTTTCTTATTTTATAAAATTCCCCTCAAAATGTCTTGACAGTGTAAGTTCTAAAAAGACAATATGAAAGTCTACAAGTTAAATCAACATCTGACTTGGGCCAGAACTTGCAAATGTAGGAGTACATTTTTCAGTCACCTAGCTTTGCAGATAAACAACTGTTTTCCTGATCTACTTTTATTAGTCTACTGGTTTGACAACATACTGCTGAGAGGGCAGAATCTGAGAGAAACTTTTAGCTCTGAATCATCAATGAAGATCTTTGATTGCTATCGGATTCCCCTAGTGCAGGTAGATCTATCTTCAGGTTAATTTTAAGTCTTTACTGCTGACTTGTCAAAATGGCCTACAATTTACATGTCTTTTGTGTTTATGTGAGCGCTTGCAGAGTACAGTCATCAGCATCCTGAACTTCCTAAATGCCTGTTGCAAGAAATTTTATGACTCCTACAACCTCTTATGTGAAAAGGTTTTCTGAAGGATTAAAAATTCAGCCAAATTCAGCTTCTAGGGTTTCTATTTTATCTAAAACTTGTCTTTCTTTGGGAAGTAGCTTGAGGAACTGTTTATCTAGTAGCGTTGACTGAAGCTTACATACATACAGCAGAAAACCTACTTTGTAGTTATCAAAGGGATGATGGTCAAACAGTCCAGTATGTATTGGCTAGATAAGTTAATATAAGAGGATTCTAAACCTTGGCAAAAAGAGTGTGGTCAATATATTATTTACCAAGATTTTATAATCATTAGAACTTGGTGACTCGCTTTCAAAGCAATGTGATTGAGCTGGCCCCGTAGCTTAGTGGTTAAGGGAATCAGTTTCATATGGCTGACATCAGCTCAAATTCCAGTCCCACTAAAAAGTTTTCTGAAAGATTGAAAAACATGCCAGGCAGGAGAAGGAAGTGCATCATGACCACATCCCATTGGAGGATGCTTTCTCCCCCTCTCTTTCTGTCACTCTCTGCCAAGTGCACATGCCCTCTGGCAATATGGGAAAAAAATTAAACATGATTAAAAATTGTCTTTAGTCTTCATGGTCTAATAATGGAACTTCAAGATAAATGCTTTAATTTTTTAAAATTTTAAGTAATAATTTCCTGAATGCTTGCTATTTTTGGCTAATATAATATTTCCCAATTATTAGTAAGATATTTTCTCATATAATTTCATAATTTTTTTTCACATATACCTCCAAACTTAGAAAAAGTAATTAGTGGTTAATGAAAACAACCAGCTCATTAAGAAAAGAGAAAGTCTTTTGGAAGGAGTTTTAGGAACCATAGAAAGATTTTGAAGTCTGTCATATTTATGCAGTTGCCTCAGTGTAGACTTACTGTGCCATACATTTTGATAATAAGACATGTTTGCTGCTAACACTGGAGGAAGAGTTGGGTTGTGTGGGATGAAGAGGCTGTAACTGGGATAATTTACATACAAGGTATAGAGAAATTTCATAGCAGAAATGATTGTGTCCCAAGCAAAACGCTGGTTAGAAAATTACATGAAAGGAAGTCCACCATTTTCTACAACGTTCATTATGACGGTAATGAAGAACTGGCTTTCTTATATTAATTTCATTCTTTCCTGTGGTGTATAGACAGTTTGATTGGATGGCCATAACAAAGCACCACAGACTGGGTGGTTAAACAACAGAAATTTATTTTCTGGGACCAGCAGTTAGCATAATGGCTATGTTGCTGGACTCCCATGTAATCGACCGCAGTTCGAGTCCCAGACTCCGTGGCTTAAACTCATGCCAGGCGCATGTGCACGTGTGCCCAAGATCCTGAGAGGAGAAAGGAAGAGAAGGGATTGCGGCATGGCCATCCCCCCGGAGGATGACTTCTCGCTTTCTATCTCTCTCTTTCTGGCAAGCGCACGCTCCCTATAGCAAAAACCTCTTCATAAAAACAAAACAAAACAAAACAAAACCAAGAAATTTATTTTCTCACAATTCTGGATAATGGAAATCAGAGACAATAGTGTTGGCAGGGTTGATTTCTTTTGAGGTTTCTCTCCTAGGCCTGTAGAAGGCCATCTTTCTGAGCTATCTCTATGCCCTAATCTTCTGTTAGTAGGATCCCAGACAAGTCAGATGAGGCCACTCTAATTACGCTCATAATTAGGTCTTTAATTATCTTATCATCTGACACAGTTACATTGAGGGGATTATGACTTTAATGTGAATTTTGGGGTCTCATGATTCAGCCCACAACAGTATGTAAATGATTATATTAATTTTGTATGTGGATTTTTATTTGTAAGGATTCTCTTTATTACCATATTTCCTGTATATCTCATGTTTCAGTAAATATGACATGTTGAGTTTATACAAAATCTATTTAATACATAACAGATGCTTGATCATAAGGAGAAATATTTGTTAGATTGTAACTTCAGTCACATATTGGATATCTGTCATAAATCCCCCTGATTTATTTTAAATATTTAATTTGCTTTTTATGTGTTTAAAAAAATGTTCTACTTAAACTCTCAACAACATACTTTCAGCCAGTTACACATATTTCAGTGCATTCGTACCAGCTAGATTTTATGCCCTATGATTAGGTACGTAATAAATTCCTAGTGAATTAAAAAAAAATAAATGATAAAAGACTTCCTCCAATTCTAAAAACAACATAAATATTTTCAAATTTAATTAGAACAGTTATCATCTGTGTGTTGCATACGTTCATGTCTTTGTGTGACTATGAGTATTTGGATTTTTAGGTTCTCAGTGAAAATTTAATTAACAATTTTAATCTTATTTTAAAATTAATTTTATATATACAGATTAAAAATATTGGTTTTGAAGACATTTATTTCTCATATTATAGAAATGAATTTTTGACATGTAAGAGTAAACTTTTTGAAGAATTTAGAAAAAGTACACTTAATATTATTCCTTTAAAATTTTATTGTCTTTTTCTTCAATATAGCATTCAAGCGTTTTATCCCCTGTTGCATTTAGACAGTTTAATCTCCAAGAAAATAAAACTAAAGAGTTGCATTGTAAACTTGGACATTATGTTCATTCTAGAAAGATAGCTTATTCCTTAGCAGATCCTGAAAATTTTTCTGCAAAAGCCTTGCTACCCAAAATACCTCCTCTTTTCTGATTCACTTTTAGCTCTTCCATAAAAAAGTGTTTATAAAACATTAATGGGCAATTTAACTTCAGTTTCCAGAGAGAAATTTCTGCTGTATCCGAGCTTATATTTGCCACAGTACAGTATTCCCTTTCTCAATACTTGTTCTTATTTCCCAGTAGGTCTCACCATCTGCTATTGATGCCTGTCTGAAGTGGGAAATTCCTCCTCAAGCAATTTTTGTTCAAATATTACTCTTCAACACTACCACCTTCTCAGGTTACAAATTGTTCCTGTATATTTGTACCCCAAAGTCAAATCTGCAGATAACCATCTTCAAAGGCATTTAATGACCAAGTGCCTTTTAATCTATTGAACCCAAAAGCAAAAAGGAAGAGCATTAGAAGTTTCAAAACTCTAAAGAGAGCTGCCTAGCATTATGCATATCACAGGTAAGTTTTTCTTCCATAGCCCCCAAATCTTTTTCATAAAATCCTTCATATTTGTGTTGTTTCTATGGAAATGTATGCAAGTTGATCTTTTGTGTAGTAATAGTGTTATATTGATTTTTAAAAATCTCTTATTTCCTTTTATCCTTAAATTGTATTATATATGTAAATATTCTCTCTTTTGTATTTTAATTTACTGGAGGTGTATGTACCTACCAGAGAAAGAGAGAGAGAGAGAGATGAGAAAGTACTTGCCTTGGGGAATGGTTATGTGACAATTCTTCTCCATTTCTCCTTCATTTGAGATTTTGGGCATGCACACATATGCACCTGTCAATTCTTCAAGCCACCAGGTCCAGGATTCAAACTACCCAGTCATTCAAGTGAGATTCAGCCACTCCAATCACTATGCCATCAGCTGACCCTTCAGTGGTTTGTGCGCATGCTACACAGAAAACAGAGAGAGAGAGAGAGAGAGAGAGAGAGAACACCACTCTTCAGTGTGGCATGGTCACACCACAATTTTTTTTTCCTCTGTTTCTCCTGTTAGGACTCTGGGCACATACACACATACATGCAGTGTCTTTTTAAGCTGCTAGTGCCAGATATAAAAGCATGGTGAGCCATGTGGGGTTTGGCTCCTGTAGGTGTAATGCCTAACTGTTGCACTGTGGGCCAGTCCTTAAATAGTCTCGGTATGGTGAGCCAGCAGGTGGCACAGTGGTTAAGGTGCTGCACTCCCAAATGGCATCAGTTCCAGACACAGGCACGTGTGTGTGTGTGGCCAAAATCCTGAGAGGAGAATGGAAGAGAAGGGAGTGTGGCATGGCCATCCCCTTGGAGGGTGACTTCTCACTTTCCCTCTTTCTGCCTCTTTCTGGTGAGCACACATGCCCTATGGCTATATATATTTTTTTTTCTTTTTTCAGTATGGAACATGTCTTATACATATTTTTCTCAATTTAATGACATGAGATTTGTCAGGTGACATTTCTTTTTGTAGATGTGGAAGAAGGAAATCTATCCTTTCAAGGACAGAAGAGAGACTTTAAGAATATTCAAACTTAACTAGTAACTTGTGAGTATTTGCACACACAATAGGATAAATACCTATTTATATGTTGCAGAACTAGGTCAAAAATAATATGTGTTTTTCTTTTCACTATGTGTAGAAAGCAGTATATGTCTACAGATGTGGATTTATAGGCATAGTGTGTGGCAACAGCGCCAGATGGGAAACTCCTGGGTACCTAACCGTAGGTCTCCCTGCACACACAAACCATATGCAAACGTGTCTGTAATCGTTGCTGACTAAGGCTAAGGGTGGATCATGGAATGAAAACTGTGTTGGGGGTGCCTATTTTCATCCTTCTCTCTCTCTCTCCCTCACCCCCAGAAAAAAATTAAAAACTTAAAACAATAGAAAGTTGCAATTTAAGGGGCTGGCAGGTGGCGTGGTGGTTAAGGACGCTGGACTCCCACATGGCCAACTGCAGTTCAAGTCCACTCACGCCAGGCGCGTGTGCATGCATGTCCGAAATCTCGAGAGGAGAATGGAGAAGGGATTGCAGTGTGGCCATCCCCTTGGAGGGTGACTTCTCACTTGCCCTCTTTCTGCCTCTTTCTGGTGAGCACACATGCCCTATGGCTATATATATTTTTTTTTCTTTTTTCAGTATGGAACATGTCTTATACATATTTTTCTCAATTTAATGACATGAGATTTGTCAGGTGACATTTCTTTTTGTAGATGTGGAAGAAGGAAATCTATCCTTTCAAGGACAGAAGAGAGACTTTAAGAATATTCAAACTTAACTAGTAACTTGTGAGTATTTGCACACACAATAGGATAAATACCTATTTATATGTTGCAGAACTAGGTCAAAAATAATATGTGTTTTTCTTTTCACTATGTGTAGAAAGCAGTATATGTCTACAGATGTGGATTTATAGGCATAGTGTGTGGCAACAGCGCCAGATGGGAAACTCCTGGGTACCTAACCGTAGGTCTCCCTGCACACACAAACCATATGCAAACGTGTCTGTAATCGTTGCTGACTAAGGCTAAGGGTGGATCATGGAATGAAAACTGTGTTGGGGGTGCCTATTTTCATCCTTCTCTCTCTCTCTCCCTCACCCCCAGAAAAAAATTAAAAACTTAAAACAATAGAAAGTTGCAATTTAAGGGGCTGGCAGGTGGCGTGGTGGTTAAGGACGCTGGACTCCCACATGGCCAACTGCAGTTCAAGTCCTGGACCTGACAGGTTCTCTCTCTCTCTCACTGTCCCTTTCTGATCAAATTAAAATAAATAAATAAATAAATAGATAGATAGATAGATAAATAAATTTAAATAAAATTATTCTTTAAAAAAAAAGAAAGTTGCAATTTAAAGCTACATTGGAAAGGGTATTCGTACAGGAAAGGTTGAAGAACTGATACCCTTTCAATCTACCAAATGCAAAATATGAAAAGTCTGTGAAAGTATTTTCAAGGAATTCCTAAAAGCATTCTAAGTAGAATAATCTCTGGGAACTTCATCTTTAACAAAACTGGAAACTTGAAACCACATAAACAGATGTGCTAGAAGATGACTCGACCATGGTTATAAACCAGAACATGTTGCAGAACAAGTTGCCTTCTCCTATTCAGTCTTTCCTTTTTCCTTGGAAGCAAGACCATAGGCAATTCCTCCAGATAAAAGATGATATTACCTAGAGTCCCTTACAGCAAAGTGTGAATAATGAAGAGTCACTGGGTCTCTTCAAAGAGTATTAGGAAAGTTTCCTTCATAAGGAAAGGGTGTGAGCCTTCTGTTCTTTTCTTCTGTGTTCTAGCCTAGCAGTTTAGAACTGATGGTTGGGGCACACACAGGTATCTTGACCATGATGGTACATTAAAAAGTGAGAAAGTGCCTCATCTCCCGATGGACATGGCATGCTACCATACCAGCCTAAGATAACACAATACAGAGTTATCAGATTTATTTTTTTAAATTTATATGTGTTTCAGCAACCATTGGGTTGTCAGGAAAGTCATGACACATTTTTGTCTAGAAAAATATAGAAAAATACATCACAACTTTCCAGACAACCTAATATTTTAAGGTCATTTTCTTCTCATTTGTTTGTGTTTATATACATACAATACATACATATATATATATATGAAAAAGAAATTTCATCACCCTTAACTTCCTTAAGTCTTTCTACTCCTATCATAGATTCCCTCCAATGTAAACCCAATCTAGCAGAAAGAGGGGGCTTATTAAAGCCTAAGCAAGGACTAGCTGATGGCAATGTGGTTAAGTTGTCTGGATCCCACATGATGGACTATGTGGTTTAAGACCCAGACCCAGAGGCCCAGAGGCATGGAAGACACAGTGGACATGTGGACATGTGTACCTGCATACCCCAAATCCTGAGAACATGAAGAAAGACTTGTGGCCATCCTCTCAAGGGAAGTGCTTCCTAATTTTTCCTCTTTTTCTCTTTCTACAGTGACCACATGTGCCCTTTAGCAAATTAGGAAAAAAAACAAAACCCTAAATGAAATTATATCATCTACACAGAACCCTGAAATGGTTTCAATCGATGAAAAAACACATGGCCCCACATGTCTTGAAAAGCCCCTTCCCCTATTACATCTCTTCTATCATCTCTATCACTTCTTCATTTGTATTAGGCCCTCTTGTTGTTTCTTGAAAATGACAGAAATGCTCTTACCTCAGGCTTTTTACTGTAGGTACGCCTGATCTTACTATGGTTTTCTCTCAAATACCCTTTTACTTATACTGTTGCCTCCATTACATTTTCGTTTAAATAACACTACTATGGTTTAAATAATCATCTGTCTCCCAAATGTTCATTTTTCAGAATTTGGTCCTCCTGGTAGGATCAGGGTGACTGGATCATGGATGCAGTCTTATTAATGAATTAATGCTGCCTCTTGAAAGATTGAGACTCCCCATTTTCCTGCTAGAGAAATGAGGGAAAAAATCGAGGCAATACAGAAAGTTTAAATAACATTCAGTGTCTCATATAATGAAAATGTTCAGATTTCATTAGATCACACATCATACAATGGAAGAAGATCTCAAATTGAGTAAAACAGATTGTAGATACCAGGAGCAAGATAACAGAGATTTTGAATTGTCTGAAAAAGATTTTAAGATAGCTCTGATAAAAAATGCTTTACTAAGCCGTTATGAACATATTTGAAACAAACGAAAAAACTGAAAGCCTGGACAAAGAAATAGGCTCACAGAGAAAGAGATCCAATTGGAAATGTTGGAACTGAAACAATGTCTGAAAGAATAAGTTCAATGGATGGGATTAAGAGCAAAATAAATCGAGAGGATATGGGAAAGAATCAGTGGGCCAGGAGAAAGAATAGTAGAATTTATCCAATCTTAACAAAAAAAGATGAAATAGAAAGAAAAAATCAAATGGTGGCAAGGATGTCTATGAGACTATAGCAAAACATATGATGCTCATGAAATCGGAAGTCCGGAACCAGCAGTTAACATAATGGCTATGTCGCTGGACTTCCAGGTAGTCGATTGCAGTTCGCGTCTCGGACCCGGTGGCTTAAAACTCACGCGGGGCATGTGTGCATGTGTGCCCAAGATCCCGAGAGGAGAATGGAGGAGAAGGGATTACGGCGTGGCCATCCCCCCTGGGGGGTGTTTTCTCGCTTTCTGTCTCTCTGTCTCTCTCTGTCTGTCTGGCAAGCGCACGCGCCCTATAGTAAAAACCTCTCAAAAAGAAAAAAAGAAATCAGAAGTCCATAGAAGAGGGAAAAGTAGAGGACTGAAAAAGTGTTAAAATATAAAAAGAGGCTAAAAACTTCTCATGTAACAAGAGATGTAAATCTACAGATTCAAGATATTGAGTGTACTTCAAACATGATAAACTTAAAGAAATTCACACCAAGAAACACCTAGTCAAAATTTTGTAAACTAAAGACAAAGAAAAATATCTTGAAAGCCACCAGGAGAGAATGAATATCTAAAGGAGAAAAACAACTAGAATGACAGCAGATTTTTCATTCAAGTACATGGAGGCTGAAAAAAAGTGACATAGCATTTTTATAACTATTGGAAAAATAACTGTGGCCCAGAATCATACATCTGGTAAACAAATACCCATCAGTAATGAAGGAGAAATCAAGACATTTTTGAATATACTAAAACAAAATAAATTAACCTCAGAAAAACTCCCTTCTCCCTTGAAGAGTGACTTCTCATTTTCCCTCTCACTATCTCTCTCTGTCTCTCTCTGGTTAACACATGCACCCTATGGAAAAACTTAAAAAATAAATAAATAAAAGAAAGAAATAAAAGAAAACCTCCCCTAAAAAAATGGCAAAAGAACATTCTCTGGAGTAAATAAATAAAGGAAGGAATATTGGAACATTAGGAAGGAAAAAGAGCACAGTGTTTTGTCCAGTCTTTGATGTTAATAACAGAAATATTAGAGGTTGGTAATTTATAAAGAATAGAGATTTGGGGGCCAGCAGGTGGCATTGTGGTGAAGGTGCTAACCCACATGGTCAACCACAGTTTGAGTCCTGGACCCAGTGGCTTGAAGCTCACACTGTGTGTGTGTGTGTGTGTGTGTGTGTGTGT
>NW_006160140.1:1576155-1614694 GCF_000334495.1 Tupaia belangeri chinensis | reverse complement strand
AAAAAAAAAAAAAAAGAAAACAAAAAAAAAAGAGAGAGAGAGAGAGACATTTATTCAATTCATGGTTTTGGAGGTACTAGATGAAGGGTTCAATTTTGGTGGGGTCTTCTTGCTCATGAGGACTCCCTGAAGACTCATTAGGCAGTGCAACATCATAAAAAAGCAAATGTTTAACTGCTCTTATTATGAAGTAACCTTCTGGCAAAGTCAGCTATGGGCACCTCGCTGCTGATAACCTCATCTAATCCCAATCATCTCTCAAAGGCCCCACCCTTTCAACACCATCACAATGGCTCAGCAGATTTCAGTTGATAAACTTTGGGGCACATTCAAACCAAAGCATATATCAATAGTAAGCAAAAATAAAAGTAAATATAATAGGCTTTCATCTTGTTGACTTTATGAATTGTTTGATGATTCAATTAAAAATCATAACAAGGTAAGGATGTCCACTTTCACAATTCTTATTAGGTATATACTAGAATTTCTAGCCAATGGAACAAAGCAAGAAAAAGAGAGGAAAAGCATACAAATAGGAAGGGAAGAAAAATCAGTTCCTATATGTACATGGCACGTAGAAATGCCCAAGGAATCTTTCAAAAGATCCTAGAACTAATAAGTGAGTTTAGCCCTGGTAAGGAAGTCATACAATAGTCAATTGTATTTATATGTATTAGCAACAAGCACATAGATGTGGACACTAAAAATATAATGCCATTTACAATCATTTGGGAAAAAATATTTCAGCATGAATTTTATAAAATATGTGCATGACTTACATGCTGAAAAATACACAGTGCTAATGAAAAAGACTTAGAACATCTGCTTTTGTAGACTGGAAGTCTCAAGATAATAAAAACGCCAATTCTCTACAAATTGACATATAGGTTTAGTGCACTTCTTGTCAAGATCCCAATAAAAAAAATTCTTTATAAGTATTGACAGTATTAATCTAAAATTTTTGTGGAAAGGAAAATGAACTAGAATATCTAAAACAATTTTAAAAGAAAAACATAGGCACAACCACAGTGGCATGTGCTGCTAAGAGGTAGGGCTCCACAGGCTGGGACCACGGCAGAAGCCCAGGTTTGATTCTTGGTCTAGCCTAGCCACCAGGCATAGTGGCATGTGCCTGGAGTTCCATCTCAGAGGCTGAGGCAAGAGGGTTACAACGTGGTGAGACTACGTCTACTTTTTTTCACCCCATAAATTGACTACCACTTTGTATTTCCCTTTTTTGCTCCCTCTCCTGAGGGAGGACTCATTTCTGTTAAAAATGGACTCATTTCTGTTTTCCTATCTTACTTTTTTAAAGTTACTTTTAGCCATTGTATATCTTTACTGTGTGCAACATGTTTTTTTCTAGCATGCATGCAGTGTATGTCAATCAAGTCAACAATATTATCATATACATCATCAACTACAGATAAGTTTCCGTTCTATGTCTGTTAAATGTTTGTTTTTATTTTGCTGAGCTCCTCCCTCCCTCTCCTATATAGTCTTTGATATCTACACTTGCCCTCACTGCTGTTATACCTTCTAATCTTTTGGTTTCTTCCATAGAGTGAAGACATTCAGTATGTACTGAGCAGGGACATACAATGCCTGTCTTTCATGGTTTGCTTAGAGACCATGTGAAAAGGAAAGAAAGAAAGGAGGAAAGAAAGAAAGAAGAAAGAAAGAAAAAGAGAGAACTACTTCTACTCAGTTTCAAGATTAATTACATAGATGTAGAAATCAAGATCTTATGGGGAAGGTAAACACACATAGGTATCAATATCTATGTAATTAGTCTTCAAATTGGGTAGAAATAGTTCTAAAGAAAAATCAGTTCCTATATGTACATGGCACGTAGAAATGCCCAAGGAATCTTTCAAAAGATCCTAGAACTAATAAGTGAGTTTAGCCCTGGTAAGGAAGTCATACAATAGTCAATTGTATTTATATGTATTAGCAACAAGCACATAGATGTGGACACTAAAAATATAATGCCATTTACAATCATTTGGGAAAAAATATTTCAGCATGAATTTTATAAAATATGTGCATGACTTACATGCTGAAAAATACACAGTGCTAATGAAAAAGACTTAGAACATCTGCTTTTGTAGACTGGAAGTCTCAAGATAATAAAAACGCCAATTCTCTACAAATTGACATATAGGTTTAGTGCACTTCTTGTCAAGATCCCAATTAAAAAAAATTCTTTATAAGTATTGACAGTATTAATCTAAAATTTTTGTGGAAAGGAAAATGAACTAGAATATCTAAAACAATTTTAAAAGAAAAACATAGGCACAACCACAGTGGCATGTGCTGCTAAGAGGTAGGGCTCCACAGGCTGGGACCACGGCAGAAGCCCAGGTTTGATTCTTGGTCTAGCCTAGCCACCAGGCATAGTGGCATGTGCCTGGAGTTCCATCTCAGAGGCTGAGGCAAGAGGGTTACAACGTGGTGAGACTACGTCTACTTTTTTTCACCCCATAAATTGACTACCACTTTGTATTTCCCTTTTTTGCTCCCTCTCCTGAGGGAGGACTCATTTCTGTTAAAAATGGACTCATTTCTGTTTTCCTATCTTACTTTTTTAAAGTTACTTTTAGCCATTGTATATCTTTACTGTGTGCAACATGTTTTTTTCTAGCATGCATGCAGTGTATGTCAATCAAGTCAACAATATTATCATATACATCATCAACTACAGATAAGTTTCCGTTCTATGTCTGTTAAATGTTTGTTTTTATTTTGCTGAGCTCCTCCCTCCCTCTCCTATATAGTCTTTGATATCTACACTTGCCCTCACTGCTGTTATACCTTCTAATCTTTTGGTTTCTTCCATAGAGTGAAGACATTCAGTATGTACTGAGCAGGGACATACAATGCCTGTCTTTCATGGTTTGCTTAGAGACCATGTGAAAAGGAAAGAAAGAAAGGAGGAAAGAAAGAAAGAAGAAAGAAAGAAAAAGAGAGAACTACTTCTACTCAGTTTCAAGATTAATTACATAGATGTAGAAATCAAGATCTTATGGGGAAGGTAAACACACATAGGTATCAATATCTATGTAATTAGTCTTCAAATTGGGTAGAAATAGTTCTATGTAAGTGGAACTGAGTAGGAAACCCAGAAATAGACTCACATACATATGCCAAACTAATTTTTTGACAAACATGCAAAATCAATACAGTTTTTAACAAATGGTGCCAGTGCAACTGCACAGAGGCCAAAATACAAGACCAAAACAAGCAAATAATTTCTTGACTTCAGTCTTTTATACAAAAATTAACTTAAAATGTATCATGTACTTAAACATAAAATATTGAAATATAAATCATTTAGAAAAATAATGTTGAAATCTAAGACTAGATAGGATTTTTATATTTAACATCAAAATTCTAATTCATTTAAAATTTTTTTTATACATTCAATCACTGTATATCATTAGAGCTTGCATAAAGAATTTTTCCAGCATGAATACGCACGATATTTTAGTCAAGTTGTAAAAAATTGATACATTTTACTTTACTGAAATTGAAAATATTTGGTCCATAAAAGAGCTTAAGAGGATTGAAAGACAAGTTACCAAATGAGAGAAACTTTTTACAAATCATATGCAGCAAGAACTCATATTTAGAATATGTACATAATATATAGATTCAAACTCAACTATTAAAAAAAGACAAAAACTCTGGGACCAGCAGTTAGCATAATGGCTATGTCGCTGGACTCCCATGTAATCGACTACGGGTGAGTCCTGGGCCCAGTGGCTTAAACTCACGCCAGGTACGTGTGCGTGCGTGCCCAAGATCCCGAGAGGAGAAAGGAGGAGAAGAGATTGCGGCGTGGCCATCCCTCCTGGGGGGTGATTTCTCGCTTCCTGTCTCTATGTCTCTCTCTGTCTTTCTGGCGAGCACACACACCCTATAGCAAAAAAAAACCTCTCCAAAAAAAAAAAAAAGACAAAAAATCTAATTAGAACATAGAAAAACATAAAACAGTCTTTTTCTGAAGAAGCTAAATGGCATAAGTCTGTCAGAATATGTTCAACACCATGAGTCATTAGGGAAATTCGAATTCAAATTGCAATGAGATATCACTACATACATATTGGGCTGACTAAAATATATAATGATAACAAAAAGGAACAGTGCTGCCTTGCTCTTCACAACTGGTAGGAAGAACTGCCTTTCTGGGTGCTGGCACCTCTCCACCCTTCACATATCCAGGAGCAGAGGAAAAGTAGTGCTGGCTACCTGGCTTTAGCTCAACATCAAAGCCTATAGAGTTTAGGGTGTGGGAGGAGTAGCTGCTCTGATTTACTACACTAGGGGCAGTGTTCAATTTTATATTCCAGTCTACATTCTAGTTTCACTGCTGGGCCCTTAGCTACATATACCAGCAAGTCTGGACATATAGGAGCCAAAATATGTGAAACACAGTAAGTCTCTGCAGGAATGTTCTCCCCATGCTCACTCCAGCAAAAAAAAAAAGCTAGAAATTCTGTGTAAGTCTGAGAAGTGAATTCATAGCTAAATTCCTAGAAACCACAGCAGAGCTTTAAGAAATGTGAAAAAATCAGAATATACTTTGCCCTGAAAAAAACACAATAACTCCACATCGATAATGGACGAAACACAAGATACCACAAAAATGTCAGAAAAAGAATTCAGAATATCATAACTAAACTCAGTGAGATAGAAGAGAAAACAGTAACCAATCTCAGGAGTTGATAAAGTCATTTCTTGACTTGAAGGAGGAACTCTATAAAGAGATATTCTGGGGAAAAACAAACAAACAAACAAAAAACAAACAAACAAACAAAAACAAGCAGAAGTTCTGGAGTTAAAGCATGCAGTGCAGAAAATAAAAACCTCCCTTGAAAGTGTTAACAACAGATTAGACCATGCAGAAGAAATAATCTCTGAATCTCTGACTTTGAAGACAAGAGTTTCCAACTTAGTCCAAGCAACTGAGAAGAATGTAAAAATAACTACCAAAAATGAGGACAACTGAGAAGAATGTAAAATAACTACCAAAAATGAGGACAGTACATGGGGAACTCTAGACACCACTAACAGCTGAGTATTCCTCACATTGTAAGTACTAAAGAAAGTGAAGAGATGGGTAAAGGCTAAGAAGATCTCTTTCATGGTATATTATTTGAAAAATTTCCAAACGTTTTGCATGCAAAAATCCAAATTCAGAAAATGCAAAGGATACCACATAGATTTAATATAAGATTAACCTCTCAAATGCATATCATAGTCAAAATTATACAAATCAAAACCAAAGGCAAATTCTAAAAATGATGACGGATCTGTAAAAGGAAAACTATGAAAAACTAATAAAAAAGAAATTGAATATGGTACAAAAATGTGGAAGGACACTCCATGCTCTTGGATTGCAAAAATCACTATAATCAAAAGGTCAGTTCTACCCAAATTAATTTTCCTACTTAATTTTATTCTGACCTAATTACCTGAGATATTCTTCACAGATAGAAAAAAAAAAAACATAAAATTTTCCTAGAATCAGAAAAGACCTAGTATCGCCAAGGCATTACTGAGCCAATGAATAAATAGGTGGCATCTCAGTACCTGAGTTTAAAAAACATTACAAGGCAGTAATAATCAAAACAGCATGGTACTGGTACAAAAATAGACATATAGATCAATGAGACAGAATAGAGAATCCAGAAATAAACCCCAAACCACACTGTCAACTGAACTTTGATAAAGGGTATAAGACAATAGAATGGAGAAAAGAGATTCTTGTCGGCAAAACATCTTGGAAGAACTGGATATCCACTTGCAGAAGAATGAAACTGGACCCCTATCTGACCATTAGCAAGAACCTACTCAAAATAGATCAAAGACTTAAGTATAAAACTTCAAAAAACTTCTAATAAAACACAAGGAAAACTTTTGAAGATATTAGAGTAGGAAAAGTTTTCTTAAATAAGAAATAGGCAGTAGTCCCCAAAATAGTCAAGTGGATTATGTCATGCAAAAAAGCTTTCTCATAGAAAAGAAAACATTAGAATGAAAAGACAAACCTCAGAATGGTAAAGCATATTTGCAAATTATTTCTCAGGCAAGAGATTGATATTCAGAATTTATAGGACACTCAGGAAGCTCATCCATTTAAAAAATGAACAATTCAATTAAAAATTGGGCAAATGAATTGAGCAGACAATTCTTTGAGAGAGTTAAATGGCCAAAGATGCTAGAGACTGTAAAGGAGGAAAGTGGTTGGTAGAGTGGATGGTGATGGGTGGGTATGAGGTACAAGGGAAGAAAATATTTGACAGATGGAAAAATGTTAAAACAAATTAAAATAATGCAAAATTACACAACTGTAGCAAAAGTAGACCCAAGTCACAAAAATAAAATAATAATCCCACCGACAAATGTTGGCAAGAATACGGAGAAATTGGGTCATTTACACATTATTAGGGAGTATGTAGAGTGGAACATCTACTCTGGAAAAGAATTTTGTATTTAACAAAGATAAAAAATAAACATTCGAATATCAGACAACATAGCAAATATATCCCTGAGCATTTGTTCCAGGGAAGTGAAGACTTAATGTTCCTGCGAAACTCGTGTAGAAATGTTTATAGCAGGTAATAACTAGAAACAACTCACATGTCCTTCAGTGAGTGAATGTTCAAACAAACTGGTACATTCACATCATGGAACAGTACTCAGAAATACTAAGCGAAAAGTTACTAATACATGCAACAACATGAGTTGTAGTAATTTATGAGTCTGTAGTAAATTATGCTCTTGGGAAAAAAAGCAGTCTCTCCAAAATTACTTAACATGTGATTTCATTCATATGACATTAGTGAAAGAAAAAACATAATGGGTTAAAGAGGAGGCACACACAGACAAAAAAGCAAAACAAAACAAACAACAACAACAACAAAAATGGACATGGGTATGTGGGCATATTGTAACATGAGAGATTCTTAGGGTGGTAAAAATACTCTGTAGCTTGTCTGTATCAATATCAGTATGCTGACTGTGCTATCATATCAGCGTTTTTGGTTTTTGTTTTTTGGTTTTTGTTTGTTTGTTTAATTTGGGAGAGGTTTTTGCTATAGGGAGGGTGGCCAGAAAGACAGAGACAGAGACAGAAAGTGAGAAATCACCCCCCAAGGGGGATGGCAGCATGCTTCAATCCCTTCTCCTCCATTCTCCTCTTGGGATATTGGGTACACACGCACACACGTACCTGGCATGAGTTTAAGCCACAGGGTCCAGGACCCGAACCACGGTCAACTACATGGGAGTCCAGCGACATAGTCATTATGCTAACTGCTGGTCCCTGTATCAACATTTTCTATTATGTTATCACTGGGAAAGGAGAGATAAGGCACAGGATATACAAGAGATCTCTCTTAAAACTTAATCTACAACAATCTCAATATAGTGTTTTATTCAAAAAAGAAAAGAAAAAGACTCTGATATTGAAAAATTAAAATTCACTCATAGAAATCACTAACAACAACTGACTTATCAAGATTATAAAGAAAACATGTGCCAGTTAAACCAGGAACACATTCACAAAGAAAAAGTGAAATCATAAATATAATATCAGAAAAAGTAGAATTCAAGCCATAAACCATTCCACGGAACATAAAGGTCAGTTGTTTAAATGATGAAGAGTTTAGCATAGTCCTAAATACAGATAGAACTATCAAGATCTGATAGATATAAAGCAGCACAAACCGAATTGTGTCTGTGTAATTCCGAGAGATGGTCACAATAGAAGGTGGATGTTAGGTGCCCATACAAGGGAATTTGAGCAACTGTCTCTTTTTTATTTTTATTTTTAATTTTGCCAGAGGGTGCATGCAGCTCATGGGAGAGAGAAGAGGAAAGTGAGAAATGACTCTCCATGGGGGATGGCCATACCACAGTCTTTTCTCTTTTTGGGATTTTTGGGTACTCATGCACATGTGCCCAGTTTTCAACCCAGGGTACAGAATTCAAACCACACAGTTAGCCATATGGCTCAGCACCTCTCTTTTTTATACCTCCTTCTATAAAAATTGGTCTTCATTTGGGGGGGAGGGAAGAAAACATTTAACAGACACAAAAATGTAAAATTATGTGTTTAGGATGATATGTGTGGTAATATCTTTGACTGGGCTAATATGCGGTGTATTTATGCTGAGACGCTTCCTTTTGTAAAAGTGTACAGTGATGAAATGTAAATAAAAGAAGAAAAAAGAATAAAAATTAGTACATTAAAAAAATCAGTCCTCATATTAGACTATCAGTGCTTTATAAAACTGTCTCATAAAGACTATCCTAAACACAGTCCAAAGTTATTTATTTATTTATTTATTTATTTATTTAGAGAGGTTTTTGCTATAGGGTGCGTGCGCTCGCCAGACAGACAGAAAGAGACAGAGAGACAGAAAGCGAGAAATCATCCTGCCAGGGGATGACCACGCCGCAAACCCTTCTCCAGTCTCCTCTCGGGATCTGGGCACGCACGCACATGCGCCTGGCGTGAGTTTAAGCCACCTGGTCCGGGACTCAAACCGCAGTCAACTACATGAGAGTCCATCGACATAGGCATTACGCTAACTACTGGTTCACACAGTCCAAAGTTTTTGACCTCAGCATTTATTATCATTTTTTTTTAATTCTGAGAGCTAGGGCTAAATATCCAAGACTGATTTGTTGACTGCTCTCTGAACGAAGAATTGACCATAGAATAGATGATGAAAATTCTGCCCAGGACAGGGTTTAGAACTCCATCCCTGCATCCCCGTCAAACCAGAGAGGGGTCACTACTTACATTCATGATGCAGGTGTGACTTCTGTCCACAGCCTGCCCCTCCCTGCAGCCATGAACACAAAGTTAGTATTCCAAGCATTTGAGAAATCCAGAAGTGGGGCTTCTCTCCCTCAAACACAATCTGGCTAAACAGAGATTTAGCTAGGGTTCCTGAATAATTTATTTTTAATACCACAATTCTTATGCATGTCAGAGGAAGGGCAGCATTTCCTTAATCAAATAATGTAAGGTCCCCACGGCCTGGGCAGGCTCTGAGGGCTATACTGCAGCACACGATGGGGTCTAAACACTCCTTCCCCTCTGTTTCCCAGAGTTTCCCTCAGAAACCCTGCTCTAGCCAGTCTGGTCACTTGCTCTTACTTGTGCTTTTAACATTTTCATTTCAAATGAACTTTGAGCAAGTTCTTACATTTTTCAATTAAAACAAATTCCTTTGTGTATAACTCTGTAGAAAAGTATGTACACCTTCTCATTCTATTTACAAAATAGGATATTGCTAGTTTTCTTTCTTCATCATTCCCAGTGGACCTCCTTCTCCCCACCCCCCTCATCCCCCCAGTCTAGCAATCATTAGCTCACACCCATACTTCATTCTCATAAATGGCCACACAGGCCCTAAGTCTCTTTTCCTGGGAAAGTGCCTTAATCTCTGGAACAGGTTTTTATTGTATTTTGCTTTCCGTGTGATTTACTTCTCTCGTGCTCAATTCTCTCTCAACTGGTGATTCGGTGCTATCCCTGGACCTCCCTTTTCTGACATCGTAAATGTTGGTTCACTGTAAAAATGCACAAAGTAACTTTGTTCATATCCTCCTAGACCCAGGACTTCACAGCTTCCACTCATACCTAATGGAGCAAGAAATTAGACTTACATTTAGGGAAGTTTGAATTCAGGGAAATGAGAATACCCACCCAATTCAAAAAAATAAAAAAAATTAAAAAAAAGAAAGAAAGACAAACAATATACATTTGTTTTAAAATGTATTTTTACAAGGCAGGGAGTGGTGTGGTAGTTAAGATGGCAGGATCCAATCTGAGTGTCAATGGCACAAACTATTTTCAATGGCTGAGGAATGGATAAACATAAGACAAGCTTATAAATCATTTTCACTCTTGTCTTCAGCTGGGGAGTCTTCAGATACAGAAAATGGGATAATGAGGGGAAGGGATAAGGTAATAGAGGGGAGTTTTTCCTAGGAAAAGGGGAACTTCCTGGAATTTCAAAACCTACCCTTTTTAAAGATATTTCCAGTAGTTTTTCCTGTGAGTATAAACTGTCATGGCACCGGCAGGTGTGTTATTTAGCATGTAAATGACAATTTGAGTGAGGTTTGGGTCTTCTTAAGGCTATTATGACAGCCTGATCCCCCAGGTTCAGACTATTTCTTCACTGGGGTCCTCATCTTGTCCATGGGTACGTGTCCTACTGTCTAAAAAAAAATGACACTGTTCAGGAAGGGTTGGTGTATGGTATAGGGCGGGTAACATATGGAATATTATTTTCATAATACTTGCTCTCTCAAAAGAGCTGTGTGGAACATTCATATACTAGAGTCAACATATTTTCAGAAAACATTTTAAAACAGCAGCTTTTGGGGCAGGTGGAATAGTGGTTAAGGTGTTGGACTCCCATGAGGCTGGCCACATTCAAGTCCCAAAACTATTGTCTTAAAACTCACACCAGGTGTGTGTGTGTGCATGCCCAAAATCCTAAAAGGAGAATGGAGGAGAGGGGATTGCTGTGTGGCCATTCCCACTGGAGAGTGATTTCTTGCTTTCTGTCTCTCTGTCTCTCTCTGTAACTCTGGTGAGCACACATACCCTATGGCAAACAACATCTCTAAAAAAAAAAGAAAAAAAGAAAAGAAAAAAAAAGAAAAAAGAAGCTTGTATGTTATGACCTGGAAAATTAATAGGTATAATGTAAACATGAAGTATATAATAAATAAATAAACCAATAAGAGCCATACTTTTAAAGAAGTATACATGGTATATTATAATTTTCAATAACAAGTAAGCAGATTTAGCAATAATGTCTTGAGGAAAAATACTTTAAGCTTATATTTAAATTAAGGATTTTGAAAGTTTGTTTTCCTTTAGTAGTGTATTATGTAGTTAGACATTAAAGAGACTTTTGGGTCCATCCTCTGGAGGGATTGGTTGACAAGCTTGAATACTAAAACTCATTCCATACAAACAAATTTCTTTGAAGTAACTGGCCACTATGGTGAAAACAGGTTGGTTTTATGTTAAGAGATATTCTAGGGTTTTCCTCCCTATCAAAAAATTTACATTTAACTTCAAAATATACTAAAATTTACATTTAACTTCACAAAAATGTACATTTAACTTCAAAATACACTAACATGATTTCAATATGAGTTATATTTTTCTTGAAAATTTCATGATACCTTTTAAAAATGATTTATTCTTTTGCACCAACTATTTGAAATTTGATTGCCCTTTATTTTCAAAAATTGCAATTTCAAGCCAGGTATTTTGCAAAAGATTATTTGGGGATCAGGTGGCAACATGGGGGGTAAGGCAGGTAGATCTCCTATGGCCACCTGTGCAGTTTTCATCCTGGTTCTGGTGGCTTGAGAAACATGCCAGGTATGTGTGCGTGCATGCCCAGAATCCTCAAAAGGGAGGCAGAAATGGCTGTGAAAAAATTTCAGCATGACCCTTCCTCCCAGATGGTGATTCCTCCCTACCCCCATCTCTCTTTGGCGAGTTTGTAAGTCTTCTGGCAAATACTTTTTAAAAATTTTTTAAGTATTTTGTTTTTGTTTACCCTTCATTTTCATGCTCTTTTATCGTTTCAATAGATTATAAAGCATCTTAATTGCAATCATTCCAAGCTGATCTTTTTTTCTTTTCTTTTTTTTTTTTTTTTTAACAGGGGAAAGCACGTATGCAGTCCCCCACTACCACAAATTACGTGGTCGAATTTCCTGCATTTGAGGAAATTGCGGGATCAGCACACCCAGAGTGCAATGGATGAGCTTCACCCTGGGGAAATCACCTTTGTGATCATGGTATCTCCCCTGCCAGGTAAGTATCCAAGCTGATCTTTTTAAATATTATTTATTTCCTCTATGAGTGAAAGGGACAGTAAGAGAGAGCAAGAACATCTCAACAGAGTCTTGATGCTGCAATCAATTTGCCCACAGCAAGCCCTCGGTTGTGGGCATGTGTATGTAAAGTGTACTGTGGGAAGTCTCTAGACGAAATGAGAACCTTTCCATGTGGGATTGGCTCACAGAGTACTATGTTTTACCAGTATGCCACAGTCTGCAGTCTGACTCCTTAAATAGACTTTTTTTTTTTTTTCTTTAGAGAGAGGGGTTTTTGTTATAGGGTGTGTGTGCTCTCCAGAGAGACAGAGACAGAAAGCAAGAAATCACCCCCTAGGGTATATGGCCATGTCGCAATCCCTTCTCCTCCGTTTTCTTCTTGGAATTTTGAGCATACATGCATATGTGCCTGGCATGAGTTTCAAGCTACAGGGTCTGGGATTTGAATTGCAGTCAGCCACTTGGGAGTCCAGCATCTTAAGCAATACTCCACCTGCTGGCCCCCTAAACTGACTTTAAAATGGAGCCAGTGAGTGGCATGGCTGACCATGGTTCAAGTTCCAGATCCAGTTGCTTAAGAATCATGCTGGGTTTGTGTGTACATATGCACAAAATCCTGAGAGGAGAATGGAGGAGAAGGGATTGTAGCATGGCCTTCCCCTCTGATGGGTAATTTCTTACTTTTGCTCTCACTATCTTTCTGTTTCTCTCCAGCAAGGGCATACACCCTATGGCAAAACCTTAGGAAATAAAACAAAACAACAACAAAACAACAAACAAAAAACCCCAGGATCTGGGAATATAGAACTAGCTACACAAACACAATTATTTTATTACATAAAAAATAATTATTATGCCCCTAATAATCTTTTAGTTTCAGTGATCAGACACCTACTGGAAGCAAAGCAAAGGAGTGCATGTTCTTATATGTAACCAAATGTCTTGAAGTTCTGGTACCTGTTCCAAACCCATTTAGTAACGTGGACTTTTACCCTTTTAGTCCCCACTGAATGCAGGTAAAATTGAGGCTTAGGAACTTCAGTAGATAACTATACATTCTATAAGTATTGATATCTTTATAACATCTAACTATATACATTAGAAGTAAATAGGTTTGTGTACACACACAAATGTATGTATACATACAGGGAGAGATTCCAGTTAGTCGCTGCTGCTTAAGAAACTACATTAGCACTCTAAGGACAAAAGCAGCATCACATGCTTTTGTGGTTCAGGATTTAGGGATGGACACCATGGGAATAACTCTTTCTGCTTCCTGAAGAACAAGCTTTCAGATAGAAACAAATGGCTCAGTGGGCTGTGTGTAAGAAAAACTTCACCACAGTTAGACAGGTACGATTCAAGATTATTGTAATGAGGAGACAGACTGAACTGAACTCCTCTGAAACAAAAAGTGGAAAAGATTTTAAGCACTAGAGTGAGTTGGTGGACAAGTATTAGAGGATGTTAGATGGAGATTGGTCAATGATTAGGCTGTCTATATTTGTTAAGTTAGGCTCCAACACTCTGACAGAGACTAGGAAACAGGGGTGCTATATTTCTTGATGATTATATTGGGACCCTGAAAGAATACCCCGTTTTGACATACTGAGTACTTTTTAAAATGTAATTTAATTTTTGTTTAGGTTTTTGCCATAGGGTATGTGTGCTGGAGAGAAACAGAGAAAGACAGAAAGATGGGAAATGAGAAATAACCACCACAGGGGATGGCCATGCTGCAGTCCTTTCTCCTCTAGTCTCCTCTCTGGATTTTAGGCATGCACACATACATATCTGGTGCTTCCATGTGGGAATCCAGCACTTTAATCACCACATCACCTACTAGCTCTAAACAGGCTGGGTATTTTGAAATAAAGAAGCAGCCTCAGAACCAGTGTTTCCTGCCCAACCACCAGCCCTGTCACTCCAACCCTCTACCACTACCTCCACCCTGTGTCTCATCTCTCTGTCTCTCCTGTTTACTTGTCTGATTAAGAAAAGTTCCTCTACAATGGATGCAGTTGCCTTGGGCCCCTTCCTTATAGTCTCATCCAAGAACATTAAATTACAAGAAAGAAGATCAATATTCACATAACACTCAGAGCCTAGACAACTTTGTCCCAGGCTTCAATTCTTCATGCCCTATTTGTCTTTCTTAAAAATAATTTATTATTCTTCTAAAAATCTCCTACTTTTCTCCACTTTCCACTCCCCTATGAAAAAAGAATATTTAAGCCTCAGTCATCTGGTCCTTCTCTGAGTTAAGTATTTTTTGTAACTTGTGTGTGCCTGCACATTAAAAGAGTGTGAGCTTTTTCTCCTGTTTTATCGTTTCAATAGATTATAAAGCATCTTAATTGCAATCATTCCAAGCTGGACTTTTTTTCTTTTTTTTTTTTTTTTTTTTTAACAGGGGAAAGCACGTATGCAGTCCCCCACTACCACAAATTACGTGGTCGAATTTCCTGCATTTGAGGAAATTGCGGGATCAGCACACCCAGAGTGCAATGGATGAGCTTCACCCTGGGGAAATCACCTTTGTGATCATGGTATCTCCCCTGCCAGGTAAGTATCCAAGCTGATCTTTTTAAATATTATTTATTTCCTCTATGAGTGAAAGGGACAGTAAGAGAGAGCAAGAACATCTCAACAGAGTCTTGATGCTGCAATCAATTTGCCCACAGCAAGCCCTCGGTTGTGGGCATGTGTATGTAAAGTGTACTGTGGGAAGTCTCTAGACGAAATGAGAACCTTTCCATGTGGGATTGGCTCACAGAGTACTATGTTTTACCAGTATGCCACAGTCTGCAGTCTGACTCCTTAAATAGACTTTTTTTTTTTTTTTCTTTAGAGAGAGGGGTTTTTGTTATAGGGTGTGTGTGCTCTCCAGAGAGACAGAGACAGAAAGCAAGAAATCACCCCCTAGGGTATATGGCCATGTCGCAATCCCTTCTCCTCCGTTTTCTTCTTGGAATTTTGAGCATACATGCATATGTGCCTGGCATGAGTTTCAAGCTACAGGGTCTGGGATTTGAATTGCAGTCAGCCACTTGGGAGTCCAGCATCTTAAGCAATACTCCACCTGCTGGCCCCCTAAACTGACTTTAAAATGGAGCCAGTGAGTGGCATGGCTGACCATGGTTCAAGTTCCAGATCCAGTTGCTTAAGAATCATGCTGGGTTTGTGTGTACATATGCACAAAATCCTGAGAGGAGAATGGAGGAGAAGGGATTGTAGCATGGCCTTCCCCTCTGATGGGTAATTTCTTACTTTTGCTCTCACTATCTTTCTGTTTCTCTCCAGCAAGGGCATACACCCTATGGCAAAACCTTAGGAAATAAAACAAAACAACAACAAAACAACAA
Source organism: Tupaia belangeri chinensis (assembly GCF_000334495.1). Lineage (NCBI taxonomy): Eukaryota > Metazoa > Chordata > Mammalia > Scandentia > Tupaiidae > Tupaia > Tupaia belangeri. The sequence goes on along the minus strand of NW_006160140.1, from coordinate 1,599,437 downwards.
ACAAAAAACCCCAGGATCTGGGAATATAGAACTAGCTACACAAACACAATTATTTTATTACATAAAAAATAATTATTATGCCCCTAATAATCTTTTAGTTTCAGTGATCAGACACCTACTGGAAGCAAAGCAAAGGAGTGCATGTTCTTATATGTAACCAAATGTCTTGAAGTTCTGGTACCTGTTCCAAACCCATTTAGTAACGTGGACTTTTACCCTTTTAGTCCCCACTGAATGCAGGTAAAATTGAGGCTTAGGAACTTCAGTAGATAACTATACATTCTATAAGTATTGATATCTTTATAACATCTAACTATATACATTAGAAGTAAATAGGTTTGTGTACACACACAAATGTATGTATACATACAGGGAGAGATTCCAGTTAGTCGCTGCTGCTTAAGAAACTACATTAGCACTCTAAGGACAAAAGCAGCATCACATGCTTTTGTGGTTCAGGATTTAGGGATGGACACCATGGGAATAACTCTTTCTGCTTCCTGAAGAACAAGCTTTCAGATAGAAACAAATGGCTCAGTGGGCTGTGTGTAAGAAAAACTTCACCACAGTTAGACAGGTACGATTCAAGATTATTGTAATGAGGAGACAGACTGAACTGAACTCCTCTGAAACAAAAAGTGGAAAAGATTTTAAGCACTAGAGTGAGTTGGTGGACAAGTATTAGAGGATGTTAGATGGAGATTGGTCAATGATTAGGCTGTCTATATTTGTTAAGTTAGGCTCCAACACTCTGACAGAGACTAGGAAACAGGGGTGCTATATTTCTTGATGATTATATTGGGACCCTGAAAGAATACCCCGTTTTGACATACTGAGTACTTTTTAAAATGTAATTTAATTTTTGTTTAGGTTTTTGCCATAGGGTATGTGTGCTGGAGAGAAACAGAGAAAGACAGAAAGATGGGAAATGAGAAATAACCACCACAGGGGATGGCCATGCTGTAGTCCTTTCTCCTCTAGTCTCCTCTCTGGATTTTAGGCATGCAAACATACATATCTGGTGCTTCCATGTGGGAATCCAGCACTTTAATCACCACATCACCTACTAGCTCTAAACAGGCTGGGTATTTTGAAATAAAGAAGCAGCCTCAGAACCAGTGTTTCCTGCCCAACCACCAGCCCTGTCACTCCAACCCTCTACCACTACCTCCACCCTGTGTCTCATCTCTCTGTCTCTCCTGTTTACTTGTCTGATTAAGAAAAGTTCCTCTACAATGGATGCAGTTGCCTTGGGCCCCTTCCTTATAGTCTCATCCAAGAACATTAAATTACAAGAAAGAAGATCAATATTCACATAACACTCAGAGCCTAGACAACTTTGTCCCAGGCTTCAATTCTTCATGCCCTATTTGTCTTTCTTAAAAATAATTTATTATTCTTCTAAAAATCTCCTACTTTTCTCCACTTTCCACTCCCCTATGAAAAAAGAATATTTAAGCCTCAGTCATCTGGTCCTTCTCTGAGTTAAGTATTTTTTGTAACTTGTGTGTGCCTGCACATTAAAAGAGTGTGAGCTTTTTCTCCTGCTAATTTGTCTATTGCAATTTTATCTCACTAGACTTAAAGATTAGAGCCTTCAGAGAATAAAGGGAAAAATTCTCTTTATTCTTACAGTTACACCGAAAAAGAATACCTACGAGGTCCTTGAGGTAGGCGGTCATGAGTTATAGAATTGGAAAAAGGGTAAGAGAGTGACGTCCCAAAGGAGTACACAAAAAACTGCACGTTTTCTAAAATAAATGGTCTAAACCACAGTGTCCTAGAGTCAAAAAGAGTCTGGTCTGAAGTTTAGTCAAGTGCAGGGTAACCTTAAGCCTGTCTTGGTCAGTTGCCGTTTTGACTAGGGTCATATGTCTAGGGGCTTCACTCTGGATGGCAATGCTTTCCTTGGTTCTTCTGTCACATCTGCTGGTCCTGATGCTTTCTTCATTCACATGTCTGGTTCTTGATCTGGGATGGCTAGAATGATGGAGGTGTTCTGGTTTCTCTTTATCTTCACAACATCTCTCTTTGGGAGGCTTCAACTTCCTTCTATCATGGTGGTCTCAGAATGGTCATATTTCTTACACGGCAGTTAGCTTTCCCCAGAGCAAGCATTTCAAGAAGCATAGCAAAAAATGCACAGCATGTAATGATCCAGTTTCTGAAGTCTAAGAGTGTCACTTCTTTCACATTTTCTTTGTCAAGTCACTAATTTAGCTTATATTGAAAGAGTGGATTATTGAAGATGACAGGTGGTGTGATGGTTAAGGCACTGGACTCCCCATACAGCCAACTACAACTTGAGTCCTGGTCCCAGTGCCTTGAAAAATCACATGTGTGTGTGTGCTTGCCCAAAATCCCAAGAGAAGAATGAAGAAAAAGGAATACTGCTACTGACACAGGGATGCAGGGATGTGGGAGTGCAAGGGTGATCAGAAACAGCACCCACAGCTGAACACTGGTTCTTGTCTCATGCTCATGACAAATTAGAGGTGTTCACACAGGGAAGGGAGAGTTTATTAAGAGAGAGAAGGAAGAATAGAGCTCCCAAGCAGGGAGTGAGTCCTGGAAAATGGGTTGCTGAGGAGAAGCTGGGACAGGGGTTTTTTACCTGGGTCAGAGGGACTTTGTTTGGACTAGTTTTCAAGTGGGACTTGTGCATGTATTTCCCTCATGGTGGAGGACACTTGCTAGATGGGTCTGGTTATCCTCCTCATTTTGGAGTCACAAGAAGGTCAGGAAATTCTTTGTCTAAAAATTTGGGGCCATAAAAATCAGTATCTTATCTTCTTCCTAGGTTGTGATAAGGCTTGGAAAAAAGTGTTTGTTTTAGGTCATGCAGCCTAGGTTAATCTCAGAGCCACTATTACAGCCATCTTTCCAGAGCCAAGCAGCTGTGTTTTCATCTTAAAACTTAGCCATTTTATGATTCCTTTTTGGGTCTATATCCTAACTTTAATTTTAGGGTCCCGTCTTCTTCCTCAGTGTTAACACCCCTCCTGGGGGATGATTTATCACTTTCCCTCTCTGTCTTTCTATCTCTCTCTGGTGAGTACACACACCCTACGGGAAAAAACAAAAACAAAAAACTAACAAAACCAGACTCGGTTATAATACTCCACTTTTTAATGAGACAAATGGCAAAGAATAACCATTTTTAATCTACCATCTGTGTGTGTGTGTGTGTGTGTGTGTGTGTGTGTGTGTGTGTTGTTAAACTAAACTATTTTGTTGGAAAACAGCTGCTGGACTCTGCACGCATTTTTTTGAATACACCAAAATTGAACATGTTAGACAGTTTTTCTGAGCTGGTTGCTAAGTTACAGCTAGTCACACTAACCGTACTTCAGTTAGTTAAAGGAAGCCCACCTTTTACGCTGTTTGCGCAGCCTACTATCCAGCCGTACCAATCCAATTATTTCTCTACTTCATTCCTTCACTTTGTTTTTGTACGTCACTTTCCCATTCCAGAACTTGAAATACCAAGTTGACCACAAGGTTATCCGAAGTTGCTTAGAAGTTGGTCTGGGACAGGACCAGGAGTTGGCATAATGGCTATGTCACTGAACTCCCACGTAGTCGACTGCAGTTCAAGTCCCAGACCTGGTGGTTTAAACTCACACCGGGCATGTGTGTATGCATGCCCAAGATCCCGAGAGGAGAATGGAGAAGGGATTGTGGCATAGCCATCCCCCCTAGGGGGTGATTTCTAACTTTCTGGAACCAGCAGTTAGTGTAATGGCTATGTCGCTGCACTCCCATGTAGTCGACCGCGGTTCGAGTCCCAGACCCGGTGGCTTAAACTCATGCCGGGCACGTGTGCGTGTGTGCCCAAGATCCCGAGAGGGGAATAGAGGAGAAGGGATTGTGGTGTGGCCATCCCCCCTGGGGGGTGATTTCTCACTTTTTGTCTCCCTGTCTCTGTCTGTCTGGTGAGCGCACGTACCCTATAGCAAAAACCTCTCCAAAAAACAAAGAAAAGAAAAGAAAAAAAAAAAAAAGAAGTTGGTCTGGGAAACTGCCTGGTTTGAATCATGTCAAGATTTGCTCAATTAAACTTCACTCAAATAAATTTTTTTTTTCCTTTTAACAGGGTGCATGTGTGTGTTTGTTTGTGTGTTTTTCAATGGAACTCTGCAGAAATAATTAAAACAGTTTATTCTAAGCATAAATATGAATGACCAAGGCCCAGAAACACAATCCTTGGTAGTTCTGAGAAAATATTTCAGAGTTCTCAGTTGCAATGGCTCTTTTATTCAGTCCTGGGATGGGAGGCACAAACAAAATTGTAAATCAACATATGGGGCCTTTATATTGGTCTGTCCCAAAAGGTGGAACATCTGAAAGTGGGGGTTACAGGTCATAGGTAAGTTTAAAAATTCTTAAGTTAGTAGTTGGCTAAAAGCACATGTCTTTGCCTCCAAAAGACCCAGAGTGAACAGAAAAGATTGCCTGATTTTAACAGAGATAAGAAAGTTTTATTTATTAACAATGTGATGATGTGCCAGAGTCAAGATGCAGGGAGTAGCCCATGATCATTAGACCAACATGGTATGTTATAACGTGACTAATGTTTGTACATGAAATTCCATCTGGCCCCATGGAAAGAAATTCAAATAGTAAGAGTAGTCAGAAATCAGTCCTCAGCTTGCATAGTTGGTTGTATGTTGTAAGTTATATGACATAAGTGCAGAACGTGTGCATTTCATCCAAGTGTGGAATCAGGTAAGAAGCGTAACTGAAAATGAAATATACTCCAGAGGTGACAAATGCAACAAGTGTTGAACAGGGAATTGATTGTCCTGGTTCCTAGTGCAGGGTTTGTTACAATTAGCTATCTGACCTTAGGTAAATCAGTTAATCTTAAAGGCTCCATCTTAGTCTAAAATTCAGTTACTCCAATTACCAGTACCGCCTTGATTTGTATTATTAAGCATGAACTGAGAACACATATAAAAGGCTTAGTAACCACCCTCATTAATTCACCATTAAACATTTGATCATGGTAATTTAAGTACTTTGAAACCCTGGGAAGAAAAACAATATATTAAGGATAGATGTGACTATTGTAAATAGTAATAGAAAATACATTTCTTCTTAATGAATCTATTCCAAATGAGCTTCTTCAATATTCTCCTGTTCTTCTGTACATTGGGGAGGTTTCTGTTTGGTTTTGACTTTATCAGACTTCCAGGTAGAGCATTCTCACCTTTGCAGAAGTAGGAGTCATCTCATTGATTGTCTTGAGTAAAAGGAAATGGCTCATGCATCTTTTCTACATTATAACAAATGTCCCTTTGCATTATAATTGAATGGTGATTGTTGTGTTCAATCAATGGGAAAGGTTAAAGGAGCTTCTCTGCCAGCATTTTTAATGGAGAAGTCGATTAAGATTCAGTTTAATCATTCTGGCTGCCTCAGAATTAAAGCAACAAAGACCATCAATGGCACTATAATTACTAGTCTTTCTGTAAGTTTACACTGCTATTTATGCAGCTATAAATTTTATTATAATGCACAATGCATCTAGGTTAACTTGCTTTATTTGCAATGTAAAATATTTGCTTTAATTGTGTGAAGAAAGAAGTTGCTCTGATAAAGTATATGTAATTCAGTCCAATAATTTTTTAAAAGCTTGAGAGTCTAAGTGAATCAGTATGATACTCTGTGTTAAATAGTTTAAAGTCATGGCCTTAACCTTGGGACACTTGAGACATATTTCAGTTTATTGAACATGGAGACTAACATCTCTCCCAGGTGACTGTAAAGGGTCAAATGTATTATTCTAATCCCTGTTCCAAACAGAGAAAAGGTCATTATACAGTACCTACTGCATGCTGTATAGAATGAAAAATTCACACTGGGGGCGTGGGTGCAAATCTATTTTAGACTTGGCCTTTAAAATGTTTTTTAAATTGAATGATTAAGTGGTGATGAACCAGAAAAAATACCTTGAAATTGATCCCATTTATTAATTAGTTTGCACATGTAAAGGTCTTTCCATAAATAGTCAGAAGACTAGAGAAAATTGTTCTTCTTGAATGGAGGAATGACTTTCAAATTAACCTTTTTTTCACTATAGAAATAATGCTTATAAATGCACTTACTATCATCCAATAGTTTGTTTCATTCAATATATATGTAGACAGAGGCCTGTAGGGGAGTGTGTCTTAAGAGTTTATACTTCACCCATGGTAACAAGCTAACTGTAGGAAGCAACTCCAAAGAGTCATTAATTGAAGAATTATATAAAACTGGTACTATTGTCTTGAAAATATCAGCTTTGCTCTGATCTTTGTAGTAATATTTTGAAAAGCAATGCCTCAGTGAATTTGAGATATCTGAATTCAATGAAAGAACCTGAAGAGCAAACAGGAGAAAATTTGTGAGATGCGAAGAAACATTACTTATCCTTTCATTCATTTTGGAATAAGGAGCCCTACTGAAGGAGAAAGCATACAAAAGAAAATAAGTCGCTATCATTCTCTAATTTAAAAAAATATTCAAACTTTTCTAGTCACTCAGACCTTCCAGAATTTTCTTCTAACTAAAGGAAAAGGGAAAAAAAAATATGCATTGTTAGTGCTAGAAGAGGATTTTCATCCTCAGTATTACCAAATTCAACTGAAGTTCCCTTGCCTGTGCACCATAAACCAAACCATAGACAAGGACTATAATGAAGGAAAGTACAGCTTTATTTCCATGCACAAAGCAATGCTGAAAAAGCCCAGTCACTCAAAGGAGTTCCAAGCATACACACATTTCTAATGGCAAATTAAGGATAAGGGTCTCGGGCACACCATCAACTCAATGATTTTCCAAGAGATTCTAATCATCTCATGGGCTTTTTTGATCCATGGGGCTTTAGGTCATTAATCTCCATCTCGTGAGTTTCACATCCTCTAAAACATTAAACTTATTCCAGACATCGAATAGGTACAACTGAGGTCTGGAGATTCAATCATTTCTTTGGGCCATTAGAATTCAAATGGGTCTTGCATCCTAAACAGCTTGGAAAGATACTTTACTTTTAGTTCAGCTCTTACTAATCTTCACTTTGAGGAATTTCCATTTTCCCACATTACAAGGAAAAACTGTAGGGCCCAGTCCTTTAAGGAGGTCCCTGATTGGTTTCATCAACATCTTCATTTTGTTTTTATAGCAGAAGAGGCTGAGAACCTCTGAAATGCATACATTTTCTCAAATTACAAACCTAATTGGTAGATATATGAGAATGGAAACCATTTCTGGCTTTTCTATGTCAGTCTGGCTCCTCTACATTGTCACAGTTGTTGAGGACAAACTACATTCTAGCCTATGTTTGACTTTCAAAGGCATTAAATTCTAAACCTACATATGTTTTGGCTTGGATATATCCAGTTGCTAGTCCTTTTCAAAGATGAGTAACATTTACCTTTGATTTCTCTACAAGAAACTGTGATAAAAACTAATACATTTATGGACCTTCTATGTGTTTATGAGTATATAAGGTATTTTAGATACTTGGAACTTTTAGCACTATCCTGTAGGTATGGTTGACTCAGTTATTAATATAGAAATACATCCAGAGGAGTAAATAACTTGCCCAAATTTATAAATTCTACAGTTGCTAGCCAAGGTTTTTCTGATTTAAAACCCATGCTGTTTCCACGACAACGTGGCACATTCTTGGTAACAGTGGTTGCAAGGTCTTCAGGTTTAGACAATAAAGTATTCATACTACACCTTTGATTGTCAGAGAAATCCATATCAATTGATTTTTTTTAAATTATGCATGCATTTTTATAAGTTTTTCCTCTCATTTGTGAACATACAATGCATTTCAATTTCACTAATAAAGTACTATGTTTTTTTCTGTTGAAATTATGAAAATTGGATTTCATCGTAAAGTGTATTAGGAAAGATAGATAATTAGAGTCATAGAAAAGCTTTTATAATAACAGATTCTTTGGATACATAAATATTTTTTCTATTACATATAAATAGTTTATTTCTAATATCTAAATACGTTACAAATGGCCAACATTTCTATTAAAATACTCTAAGAATTATACTTGATGTACTGTAAATAATCTTTACCATCGACTAGATTTGGTTGACTCTGTTAAAAAATGAATCTATAAATTCAATGCTTATAAAAACCAAAAGCAATAATTGAAAAAATGAAAACATTTAACACAAAAAACAATGTACCATTAAGCCTACACTAATTGAAGTTCCTATCCTATACAGAATTCAGAATTTGTGAAGCAAGCCTATTACTTGGTTAGAAGTTAATGCATTTACTTGTAGCTAAATAAAATATAAGCCTATTAAATAGTGACAATTTAATAGACACTCTCTCAATTAGAGCATTCTAGTGTATAAGTACAGAATTAAACCTAATAAACACCAAGAAAGTATCCTTTCTTATGTATAATTCTTTATATAGGTCTATTTATGTGTGTGTGTGTGTTTCTGTGTGTGTGCGCATGTAAGAGCAATGGAATTCCAATAAGCACAAATTTCTTATTGTCATTTATTCATTAATTAACATTTTCATTGTTTTGACTTAAATAGTACAGAACAATTATGAAACACTTTCAGTACTAACGTGGGTCTCAGGCATGTTCCATAAAAATATTGTAGAGAGAATAGTCATATTTATACCATTTACATAGTATGTTGGCCACTATAGCAAATAAAATCCATTAAGGTGGCTTTACACAATAAATATTAATTTCTTCTCATATGACAATAATTATATAACAGCACTCCAACAAATGTAGTAATATCAACCTGACTCATAGCACCTCAGGGCCAATCCTAGGGGTTTGTTTATGGGAAATAACCCAGATAGATAGTTCATTGAAACCACCAATTGACCACAGCCTAATGTGCATGGTACAAATATTCTGCCAATTTATTTAGGATATAGAAAAAGTCATGTACAGAATACCTGGCTTTATTGAACTTTGTCTACCATATTAAGATGTTGGACATTCTTGGGAACCAGCAGTTAGCGTAATGGCTATGTCGCTGGACTCTCACGTAGTCGACCGCAGTTCGCGTCCTGGACCCGGTGGCTTAAAACTCATGCCGGGCACGTGTGCGTGCATGCCCAAGATCCCGAGAGGAGAATGGAGGAGAAGGGATTGTGGCGTGACCATCCCCCTTGGGGGGTGATTTCTTGCTTTCTGTCTCTAATGTCTCTCTCTGTCTGTCTGGTGAGCGCACGCGCCCTATAGCGAAAATCTCTCTCTCAAAAAAAAAAAAAAAAAAAAAGATTTGGACATTCTTTTACAGAAAAAAGAAAATTATCAGGCTAAAAGAGAATGACAAAATCAGATTTGTATTTAGACGTTCCTATTGAAATTATAAAGATTAGTTTATTGAAAGGCTCTACCCACAGCAGAAAGACAATTTGTGAAATCCTAGCCAAAATAAGGAGAGAGTTGAAAGGGGAAGGACGTTCAGAGACATGGAGAGAACAGATGGAAGCTGGTTGGCCGGCAATAGGTTGGATAAATAATCGAGAAACTTGTATTAATCTAAGTATTCTAACTTCGACAAATGAGTGCCACTAACATTTTCATGAGTAGTGGAACTTTTCATTTTTTCTTTTATTTCTAATATTATTTGAAGTTATTGACTGTATTCACTAGTTTCAAAAAAACGCCAAAGCCACTATCCTTTTTCACTTAGATTTATTTAGGAAAATGAAGTCGAGGTGATGAGAAATTTTTATTATCTGGTAAAGTTTGTCCTTTTAGGTATGTCCAATAGGCTGCTTATGCTTTGACCTTTTACTCCAAACTCAGTCTAGTACACTAATGAAAACAATGCTGAAGTGTTTAGGGTGATGTATGCTGATGTTTGCAACATATTTGAAAGGGATCAAAATCGAAAGGGATTGTTGGTAGATATGTTATTTAAAAATATCAAAATTTAAACATTTATAGACTTTAGGAAGTAGGCAGATGAGTGGTTACCATGCAATCTTTTATCTTTCTGATTAAAAATATTCATATATTTTATTGGAGAAAAAACATTCCATCAGCCTTCGGTCTACCCAGCTCTGATTCTAGCCTCAACATTCTGAGGCTTGATATACTTCCCCAACCCCAAGAGTGAATGTACTACCTTGGCTGAGACCCACATCAACCTGACAGAGTCTCTGTGTACACATTATCTACCATACCTTACTTAGAGTTCTTTTCAAGTAATTTTCTTCTGGACATAGAAGGAGACTGTTCATTCATAGAGAATTTTCAAGATTGGGACCAGCAGTTAGCATAATGGCTATATTGCTGGACTCCCATGTGGTTGACTACGGTTCGTGTCCCAGACCCTGTGGCTTAAAACTCACGCTGGGCTCGTGTGCGTGCATGCCCAAGATCCTAAGAGAAGAACGGAGGAGGAGGGATTGTGGCGTGGCCATCCCCCCTGGGGGGGTGATGGGGTGATTTCTCCCTTTCTGTCTTTCTGTCTGTCTGGTGAGCGCACGCTCCCTATAGCCAAAACCTCTCAATAAAGAAAAATAATAATTTTCAAGATTGTGAAGTAAAAAGCAAGAAATTCTCAGGTTCCATGGAGACGCCTGAGAGGATTAATCCAACACCAAAAAAGAGTCAAAGCCAGCACAAAGGGAAACCGAGTCTTCTGTGTACTGAGACATTTAACTCCTGGGATATTATGTGCCTCGTTCAGATTCCTATAGTCATTAATGCTGTCCGTACACCTGTAGCCGTTTCTTTTGTCCTGCATGCAATTACAGAATGGTCTTAGTGAATCCTTCCTTTTGAAATGTCACTTTACTAACTCTGGTCTAAGTTGAGATTCTATGTCTCATAACCAAAAGAATATTTGACTAACACAAGAGCTGACATATGCGCACATTGTGGAAAGTAGAACTCTAAAATGATGCCCATCCCCTTATACGATCCTATCCTTTTGACTATGGAATTGTAAGACCTGTAACTCACTTCTAGACAATTGGATATGGAAGAAACTTTCCTTCGATTACCTCAATCTATATTAGACTCTGTTTTACAAGGACTGAACAACAAGATTCTTCTGCTGGCTGTTAAGTAAGCTGTCATGATGTGAGAGGACCTGGAAAGGACTACCGGACAGAGAATTCTCATTGGCCACTGGTAGATGAATGACCCCCATTGACAGTCACCAGAAAAGGGGGAACTGCAGTCTTAAAATGCATAGCACTTAATTCTACCAACAACCAAAGCAAAGTTAGTAGAGACCCTGAGCTCCAGAAAAGAATGCAGCCTGACTGGCTCTTTAATTGCAGCCTTTTTTAAAACAAAATTGCTATATGGCACATGTGCTCACACACATGCGAGAGAGAGAGAGACATGAGAAATTACCCCTCATAGGGTGATCACATACAATCCCCTCTTCTCCATTATACTCTCAAGATTTTGGGCATACACACACACACACACACACACACACACTCACGCACACACATACATGCACCCTGAATGTTTTTCAAGCTTCTGGGTCTGGGTCTCGAACTGCACAGTCAGTGACGTGGAGTCCATTTGATCTTTGAAAACCCTGAGAAGAAGTTTTGCTCATCTGTGCCTCAACTTGTAACACAAAAAGATTGAATTTTTTTTTTTTTGGAGAGATTTTCACTGTAGGGCGTGTGTGCTCACCAGACAGAGAGAGACATAGAGACAGAAAGCAAGAAATCACCCCCCAGGGGGGATGGTCACGCCGCAATCCCTTCTCCTCCATTCTCCTCTCGGGATCTTGGGCACACACGCACACGCGCCTGGCGTGAGTTTTTTTAAGCCACCGGGTCCAGGACGTGAACCGCGGTCGACTACGTGGGAGTCCAGCGACATAGCCATTACGCTAACTCCTGGTTCCCAAAAAGACTGAATTTTTAAATTATTTTTATTTTTTTAATTTCATTTTCTTTTATACATTCAATCACATTATTATTTGGCTTACAAAATGGATATTTCTTTTTTTTCTCTCTCTCTTTTTTGGAGAGGTTTTCACTATAGGGCACGTGCGCTCGCCAGACAGACAGAGACATAGAGACATAAAGTGAGAAATCACCCCCCGGGGGATGGTCACACCGCAATCCCTTCTCCTCTATTCTCCTCTCAGGATCTTGGGCACGCACGCACAAGCGCCCGGCGTGAGTTTTAAGCCACTGGGTACGGGATGCGAACCGCAGTCGACTATGTGGGAGTCCAGCGACAAAGCCATCACGCTAATTGCTGGTTCCCGACAAAATGGATATTTCAACAGGTGAACATTTCTCTCTATCCAGTTGATAAAACTACTAAATATTTTTCACAGATAATACCACATTTCTTTGTGCCATTAATGCTTTGCCTCCCTATTTTTCTTCTAAATGTCCTTCCTCTGACCCTCTTCTTTCACACACACTGTATCTGGTATTTACAACTATATACTGTGTTTCGATATCCTTTAGCCAATTAGTTTTTTGATTTTTTTAAATGTATGTTTGTGACATGCTAAGTTTGAGGGTTGTTATCCAGCAACAGAAAATGAACACAGAATATGAACACACACCACATGCCCGTTACTACGTTCTAGTTTTAGTCTATTATCTCATAGAATTTTTACACCAATTTTGAATCTTACATTTTACCATTACAACCATTTAACTGGTGATAAGTCTGATACAATGGAGGTTTAAAGGATTTAATTACAATATCAACACAGTTACGTATGGTTAAGCTCAAATTCAAAACAGGCAGGCTCCAAAGTCCAGGGGTCACTCTGCCTCATAACATCATCCCCCAATTTTTTCCTTATTCATATATCGAAATCATTTTATCTTAGTATAAGTCAGGACTATAGGAAAAGCCTACAAATTGCTTTTGCATGACATTCTTTTGTCTGTACTTCTCTTCCCCAAAATATTTCCCAAAATCGTGTTGCCACATTGTCTTGAAATTATTTGATGGCTTCAAAATATTGGGATTATCTTCAAGGCTTTCTGTAATTTGGCTATGTAGGTTCAACCACAGGAAGCTTAGATGTGAAATAGAATGTTCACATACTTGCCTCGGTGGGTATGAAAAGGCTGCTTCTTCAGGCTTAATGGACTGAGCTAAACTATGACTGTTCTATTTAATATAAGAATAAGACTGGGACAGCAAGTGGCATGGTAACTAAAGAACTGAATTTTCACATGGCTAGCTGAGGTTCAAGTCCTGGATCCAGTGGTTCAAATTATGGACTCAGTAACTTGAAAATCACATCAGGCACAACAGGCACGTTTGTACATATGCCCAAAATCCTGAGAGTAGAGGGGATTGTAGCATCACCATCCCACCTGGGGGATGATTTCTCAGTTTCTCTCTGTCTATCTGTCTCTCTCGGGTGAGCACACATGCCCTATGGCAAAAAAATTAAAAAAAAAAAAAGAGAGAGAGAGAGAACAAGACCGAATAATACATCTAAATGCTAACGCTAACAGGCTTGTGAGTATTAAGGAGATGAGTGTGCCAGAATGGAAATCATATGGGCGAGGAATTCCCCTTCTGTTGACCACAGAAGGTATAGGCATAATCTATCAAGAACAGAATGCATGCCATACTTTGTTCATTAGCATTTAAAGAGGATGTTTGGCATCAGACAACAAATACAATACTTGCAAGATCTTGGCAGACGAATATTTGTCAGTTAAGGACAATCCACAGCTTTTAAGAAAAAGACTAATGCCCAATGTTATGTTGAAATTGTTTCATTTTCGCTAACTAAAATTAAATTAAACTAATTAAAACCATTCCTTTTTCAAATACCATATTTCCATCATGGTAATCAAATGGTAAGAAAAGAAATAAATACTCTTTAAGCAGCAGGGAGGAAATATGCTTCAGAAACTCTAAAGAGCTGTCAGATCACAATAACTTAGCAAATCAAATCTGAAAAAATTAAAGTAACCAAAACATGCTATTTAGTGAATGTAGCAGTCAGGACAGTTCTTTGTGGAAGCTGACTAAGCCTAAGGAGATAAGAAAGAAGCTTGATGTTGATTGGATTACAACATATAACCAGTTTTACTTTGACCCTTATTTGGTTTGTTACTCATAACGTTCACATTTGCACATATCAAGATCTTAACAATTTCTTCATAGTATGATTTATACACACACACACACACACACACACACATCTAAATTGGGTTTCGCTTGGAGCTGCCACCATCAAAATTGATGCGATATAAAAATAAATGTTAGTTTGTGAGATTTGGCCACTTAAAAATACAATAAAATTTGAAATGTGATGCAATATGGTAATTTTTCTTAACAAATGTATATGTGACTAAAACATAATTTATAAATGACAATATATAAATATTAAATTATAATCAAATTAATGTATATATGTGGAAAGAAAAGCACACTAAACATAGATTTAAATATATAAAACCCCATGTTGGTAATGATGAGGTGAAACTGAAGTTCATACAATGCTGGGAATACGAATTGGTACAGACATTTTAGAAAACAGTATTGTTGTGGATGATAATATTCCTTTTAATCTAGTAATTCCTCTTATATAATCAGAAAAATATAGAAAAATATGTATCCTCACAGTATTATTTACAATGATAATTCGATATAATATCAGTATTCTAACAAAAAGCTAAAAATGAGTTATTTTTTTCATAGAGTATCATCAAGCTATTAATATAGTGTCTAGAAAAAGAAATTTATTCTGTGGCTAAAATAGTTATGATTACAGGACCAGCAGATGGCATAATGGTTATTTCACTGAACTCCCACATGGCCAACCACAGTTTGAGTCCCAGACCTGGCAAATTAAAACTCATGCAAGGAGCGTGTGTGTACATGCCTAAAACCCTGAAAAGAGAATGAAGGAGAAGGGATTGTGGCATGACCATCTCCTGCTGGGTGATTTTTCCCTTTCTTTCTCTCTGTTTCTTTCTGTCTCTCCAGTGAGTGCACGTGCCCTATTGCAAAAATCTCTCAAGAGTAGAGAGAAGGATAGCAGGAGAACAGGTAGAGAGGCATGACATTAGTGGGACACAGAAGTGGTTTATTGCCTGTTGATGATAACATGTATGGTATTCTCAACTGGACTGGTCTGAGAAGTATTTCCTGTTGGGTAAATTCGTTTTTACAATCCAAATGATATATGGTGATTGAATGTTTAAAAAATAATGAGAATAAATAATAATAATAATCTGAAAAAAATGATGACAAGCTATTTGATGATGATGTGGATGGTAATGTTTTTGTATTGACTTATATGGTAATTGTGCTGGAAAAAGAAATGTAATACACTGTAAAGACATATGTGATTAAATGAAATATAAAACTTATGAAAATAAAGTTACGATTACTTAGTCACATATTTATTCAACTAACTTAATGAACTTCTAATACATACTAGAAACTAAGATAGGTACTTGTACTGAAAATGCTTGCAATCTATAAATAAATAAGCCAAGTAAATTATTGTACATTTTTTGATAGGAGAATGTACTGAGAACATTGAGGAATAAAGATAGTTATGGTGACTCCTGGCATGGAGATGAGGAGGCTTTAGGAAAAAGTTTTATGGAGAAGGCAAATCATACAGCAAATCTTGAAAAAGCAATTCTATGATATTCATTAGAAAGACACAAAAAGCCATAAATAAAATCAAGAGAATGATTTCATTGTCTTGGTATATACAAAGCGATATACACAGAGCTATATACTTAATTGTAAGTATATAGCTCTGTCTATGTCATGGTATTATGAGGGACCGTTAATTTCTTAATTATAATTTTATATATTTTTTATTATTTTACAATAACAGGGATGATGGTTATTTTTGTTTTTTTTGTTTTGTTCTGTTTTTTTTTTTTTTGAGAGATTTTTGCTATAGGGCACATGTGCTCACCAGAGAGAGAGAGAGAGAGAGAGAGAGAGAAGAAAAAAAGCAAGAAATCCCCCAGGGAGAATAGCCATGCCACAATCCCTTTTCCTCCATTCTCCTCTCAGGATTTTGAGCACACGTGCCTGACATGAGTTTCAAGTTGCCAGGACTGGCACTCAAACCAGGGTCAGCCATATGGAAGCCCAGCACCTTAACTACTTGGCCACTTTCTGGCCCCAATTATTATTATTTTTATTGCCAGAGAGCATGTGCACTCACTGGAGAAAGAGAGAGAAAGTGGCAAAGTCAGAAAACACTGCCGTAGGGCATGGTCATGGCACAATACCTTCTCCTATGTTTCTCCCTCTTGGGGATACTGAGAATGCCACACGTGTGCTCAGAACATTTTAATATAGGATCTGGGATTCAAATCACACAGTTTACCATGTAGGATCCAACTGCCTTAAACAGCATGGCCCTGGCTCATTTTTCTTCCAGCTTTACTGAGGTACACTCAACAAAGAATAAGGGTATACAAAGTGATGTATTGGCATATATATACATTGTGAAATGATTACCACAGTCAAGATAATTAACATACCTATCTTCTCACATACTTAACATTATGTGTGCGTGTGTGTGTGTGTGTACATGCATGCACACTTAGATAGTGAGAACACTTGAGATCAGCTCTCTTGGCTGAGTAATAAGACCCTCATTAAATATGGTCCCTTGACCTTAGCCCTCCCAAATTATAGCTAATAAAACCTTTATACTTTGTAAATTACCCAGACTCAGGCGTTTCTGTTATGGGCAACAGAATGGGCTGATACAACTGGATTCCAGTTTAGTTCTATTTTTACCTTTTGGAGTACCCTCTGCCCTCTTGTTCATTATGTTATAAGGATGAAGGACATTTTAACATGTCTCAGAAGGGACAGAAAAACCTCTGGGTCTCTAGGCATAAGAGGGTACTAGGCACTGATTCATAATTAAAATAATTTTTAAAATAAATATAAAAGAATCTGCTAGATCTTTATTCATATATTTGGAGATGATTTTTGTGCCAAGGGTGCTGGTTCCTGGTATTCCCAATCCTACAAACCTAAGTGCCAAAGAGGCACTCCACTTCCAGAGGGCCTCGCGGCTGGGACCAAATAGGGCAGAGTCCCGGGTGCAAATCAGCTTTTACATTGTTCCCCTGTGTCATGTGAAAACATTAGGTTCTACCAAACAACCTTCTTTCCACAGGATTAGAGAGCAATCCTTAGGTTTTGCAGGGTCCAAAATAGTCAATCAATCATCATCTTTTCCTCTACAACTTTTATACCTATCCTTAGATGAGTAACAAAACTATTTTTTCATTCTTATTTAGTAAACATAAAAAACAACAAAGGCACTTTGGAAGATCCTAGATGCCTTTAAATTTCAGAATTTCAGTTCAGGTTCAGGTTAAGATTCCTGCCTTACAGTTTGAAATGTGAAGAGATTAAGCCAAGAATGAGACAAAACATACAAAGACTCAAGAAGGACTATCGGCAAAGATTAATGGAAGTGTTACGATACTAAAATATTCCATTGGGAGAAGAGAGCTCTTGCTCAAATCGTGTATTAATTATGACAATTTGTATAATGCTAATCTTGGCTTATGTACTCATTGGCTCTTGGTTAAAACCAAGCAGTGTTTGCTTTTGAGAACCAAGTGGAGACATGTACAGTGAGATTGAGCCTAGGAACCAAGAGTCCGAAAGCATTCTTGCCTATAGAAAAGGGCAACCAGAAGAATAAACAGCCAAGAACGACAAGATTGAATGTAACAAGAAGGAACTGAAGGATGAAGGACATTTTAACATGTCTCAGCAGGGACAGAAAAACCTCTCTGGGTCTCTAGGCATAAGAGGGCTGAGAAGAGATGACATTAAACCCCTCCTCACTCTTTGTTATAGTACAGTAACTGCTGACCTTATCATTCTGGAAAATTAAATAATCATTCAAAGGGATGAGCAAGAAAATGGTGAACTTTTACTTTTAACTCATAAACTCTCAGGTGGTCCCAGGTATCTCTGCATTATTCAAATATTATCTATTGAAATTGAGAAACTACAATGAACCAGATGCTGCCCCAGGGGCTAGAGATGCAAAGATGAGTAAAAAAATAGTATCAAGTCAGATCAGGGAAACAAACATGCAGAAAAATAATTACACTACAATATGATAAATGCTGTTGGGTGATAACATTATTTATAAAATGAGTTGAGATCAGAGGGACTGAAAACCTCCTGGGGAAGGTAAAGGAGACTTCAGACAAGAGGGGATATTTAACCCGTGTCTCAAAAGATAATTTGAAAGCTTATGAAGGAAAGAAGACAGTAAAGGGCCTGCCAGGCAGAGGAGATCATGAACAAAGGCACAGAGGCATGAAAAAGATGACACTTTTTATGAAAGGGTATCGAGCAATTGGATCATATGTTGAGCACAGCACGGGGCATGATTGGATAGGAGCTCATTTTATGAGACAAATGTAGCTGTGTTAACTCAAACTGGACTAGTTCAGTACAAGAAAAAAAAGAAAATCTGCAGAGTAGTTCCACTTACTTCATAGATAAAACAACCTGAAAGAGATTGCAGCACATTGAACTCAGTAGTGTATTAAAAAATACAAAAAGACTAATAGACCCTCTGTGGAGAAGACTTTGGAGCTGAGAAAACTGGCTCACAAACTCTGCTAAAAATTACAATCATGCCTTTTGTATTTTTCAACTGATTATAAAATATTAAATAGTATTTTCAGATTTCAAACGTTACAAAAATATCTAATGTTAGAAAACAAAGTTACAATGTAATTCCACTTTGCAAAGATAATCACAAAAGCAAGTTCACATTTTAATTTGTGTGTACCATAAAAATACCCCTCTAACTCTAGTTTTGTATTTTGCCTATATTTTATCTTTATATACAAAATAAGACTACTGTAGTTTACTTTTCACTATCCTACAATTGCAGCAAAATATTTTACTCTATATAGTTATAGAAGTATAAAAACATTTTAGTTGGAAAAATTCCTACAGGTAAATATTTTGAATTCAAGAATATGTTGGTAGGCTATAAAAACTGACCTTAGGGGAACCAGCAGTTAGCGTAATGGCTATGTCGCTGGACTCCCACGTAGTCGACCGCGGTTCGTGTCCCGGACCTGGTGGCTTAAAACTCACGCCGGGCGCGTGTGCATGCTGTGCCCAAGATCCCGAGAGGAGAATGGAGGAGAAGGGATTGCGGCGTGACCATCCCCCCTGGAGGGTGATTTCTCGCTTTCTGTCTCTATGTCTCTCTCTGTCTGTCTGGCGAGCGCACGCGCCCTACAGTGAAAATCTCTCAAAAACAAAAAAACAAAAAAAAAAACAAAAAAACTGACCTTAAAAGTATATATATTTTTGGGACCAGCAGATGGCATAATAGTTATGTTGTTGAACTCACACATAGTCAACCACTGTTCAAGTCCTGGACTCGGTGATGTAAAACTCATGCCAGGTGCATGTGCATGCATGCCAAGATCCTGAGAGAAGAATGGAGGTGAAGAGATCACAGTCTGATCATCCCCACAAGGGAGTGATTTTTCACTTTCTGTCTCTCCAGTGAGTGCATGCACCCTATAGCAAAAATCTCACCAAAAACAAACAATATATTTTCCATTTCTTAATGCAGAATATTATCAATCTTAATAAAATATTTGCTAAGGACTTATGATGGCTTGGATAATTATTTGTCTCCCAAAGTTCATACTTTAGAATTTCTCTCTTATGTCTCTTGGGCAAGCACACACACCCAACAGCAAAAAATCTCTCTAAATATACATAAAAAAAAGAAAGAGAAAGAAAGAAAGAAAGAAAGAAAGAAAGAAAGAAAGAAAGAAAGAGAGAGAAAGAAAGAAAGAAAGAAAGAAAGGAAGAAAGGAAGAAAGAAAGAGAGAATTTGATCCAATGTGATGGCATTGGGAGGTGATGAGACAGTGGTAGTGGGTAGTAATTGATTATGGGAGTATGGGCTTCTATGAATGGATTAATGCTATCTTTTGTGAGACCAAGTGAGTTCTAGATTATGTGAGAAGAGGTTACTCTTCATTCGAGCATTGTTATAAAAAGAGATTACTTTCCCTAGGCTGCTCTGTCTCTGCATGTACCTGCTATCAAGATCCTCTCTGCTTTCAGCTCTATTGTAATGTAGGCTGGCCTGATACTAGCCCTATTCCTTTGGACTTTCCAGAAGGCATTTGCCTATAAAGTATGTCTATAGACATAGCACACCCTTTTGTCTAAGACTCATGAGTCAAATAAACCTCTATTTCATTGTAAATATCTTGTTCTCAAGTACTTTTCTTTTCTTTCTTTTTTAGAGAGATTTTTGTTATGGGGTGCATACACCCATAGAGAGACAGAAAGCAAGAAATCAAACACACACACAGACCCCATGGGAGAGAGCTATGCCACAATCCTTTCGCCTCCATTCTCCTCTCAGGATCTTGGGCACAGATGCACACGCCCCCTGCATAAGTTTTAAGTCACCGTGTCTGGGACTTGAAGCTCAGTCAACTACATGGGAATCCAGCAAGGTAACCATTACACCATCTGTTGGTCCCCTCAGACATTTCTTCTGTAATTTTTAAATTTTTTCAGAATTATTATATTTAACTGTATTTATTTATTTATTTATTTTAATTTGACCAGAGAGGGACAGAAAAAGAGAGAGAGATAGAGAGAGAGGGAAAGTGAGAAAACAAGCTGCCAGGTCTGGGACTCAAACTGTGGTCAACCATGTGGAAGTTCAGTGTCCTTAACCACCACACTACCTGCCGGTCCCTTCACGTATTTCTTTTAACAATATAATGGTGGACTAAGACAAGAACTTCAAATATATTTTTCCTTGGCTTACCTTACATTTAAAAAAAATTTCCCAGTGGACACAAGCACTCACCAGAGAAAGAAAGAAAGCAAAGAGAAAAAAAGAAGAAAGTACACCCCCCACACACAGTGCAATAGAGGCATAGTTATGACATTATCCCTTCTTCTTTTTTTCTCCATCTTGTTGGGATTTTGGCCATGCATGCACACATGCCCATGATTTTTAAGCCACTGGGACTGGGCTTTGAACCATGCAGTCTGCCATGTGGGATCTGGTTCTCTTTACTATTAGATCATAGGGCTGGCCCACTTTTTTTGTATTTTTAATGATGGTAACCACATTTTTATATATTCATTTAATGGTCTTTTCATGGTTTTGTTCATTTTGGGGGCATTAGGTGATTATTGTTATTGACTTATAGGGACATTTTATATATTTTCACTCATATTTATTGAAAGTCTAATATGTGCCAGGTACTTTCCTAGGCAATGGAGATAGGATAAAGAAAAAAAGAGATAGTCTTACCTATTAGACGCTTACAATCAAATTCTGGGGAGTACTAATGAAAGGAACATATATGCTTATAATGGAAATGCTTTATTAAAAATAAATCACTAAGGGTGATGAGAAATGCTATTTTAGGTAGCTGGGGTATCAGGAGAGATCCTTCTCATGAAGTGAGATGTGAGTAGATTGGTAAGTGAAGAGATGGACTTTATGCATATTCACAACTGCAAGGTTTGAGTCCCAGATGCGGTGGCTTGAAAAACATACCAGGCACATATACTTATGTGCCCAAACTCTTGGAAGGGGGAAAAAGTAAAGAAGGGATTGTAACATGACCAAGTTCCATGGGAGGAGAGAGGTGCTTTCTTACTTTCCCTTTGTCTCTCTCTATCTCTGTCTTCCTGTCTATCTCTGCCATGTGCCTCTGGCAAAATTTTAAAAACAAGAACAAAACAGGTAGACAAATAGCTTAGTCATTTATTTGAACTTATATTTACTTATTAATATTATGAATGAATAATTAAATCTTCACTTCCCATAAGATAACAACTTAGCAGACTTTATTTCTTTTACATTACAATAGGGTGTGAAGAATTTTAGAAGTAGATTATTGCTATTTTTTCTTACATTACATATTTCTGCAATAAGACTCCTTTGATAGTTATTACATTAAACCTTACATACAGAATAATTTTTTTTCTTAGAGTTAAAAATATTTCTGTGCCATAAACTTCCTAATTAATTTGTTATCTTCCAACTTGAAAAGTTTATCATAACATAGTTTTCATTTGGCTGGAATACTTCCTTGAAGATCTTTAAAATTTTGCTTTGTGGAAGTATTACTGCTCAGGGCCAGCTGGTGATGTGATGGTTAAGACCACTGGGTCCTACATAGCCAACTGTGCTGTTTGAGTCTTGGATTTGGTGTCTTGAAAAATATGCTGAGCACATATGTGTGCTTGCCCTAAATCCCAAGAAGAGAATGGAGGTGAAGAGATTTGCAGTGTGGCCATATCTCCTGAAGGGTGATTTCTCATTTTCCCTGACTCTTTGCTCCCCTCTCCTCTAGTGACCACACATGTCATAACAAATTAAACAATAAAAAACTATTATTTCCTAATATCATTTGGCCTTCAAATGGTCTTTCAATGAGGAAATAATTTTCTGCTTAAATCTTCTTTCTTTCTCAAGTCTTACCTTTCTATTATTCCTGTCTTATGTTTTCTTTCATAGTTAGAAATCCAGTGCCTCTACACTCTAGTACAATTTCTGAAGTTGGATTTTAAGATCAGTAACTCTGATAGGGACCACATCTATTGCATTAATTTTTCCTTCTTCTTGGGGTTTGTTCTTATGTTTTTGATTCTGCAAAAGTCTTTTATTTCTATTTCTTGGTTTACTCTTTCATGGAGCATCCTGGATTCAATCAATAACATTTTTAATGCCATTATCTTTCAATTATTACTGAGACCAAAGAATAGATATTTTATATATTGTTCTATATCCTCCATTACAATGTCAGTAGAAGACACTTAATCTGTGAAGATCAATTCCCTCTTGTAGCTTCTGACTCCTATTACATAGGCAGTGAGTCTTCATTGTACAAACATAGTGAGAAACACAGGCAAGCAAATGCAAGCAGAAAGCTTGTACAGCCAATTGGGTAAGAGTGCCTAGGTTTAAATTCCAGCTCTTTACTAGTACCTAGATAATGTATCTCTGTTTTGTTATTTATTAAATAAAGATAATTAGCAGGATAAAACTCATAGCATCATTATGATGATTAAATATACAGAGATCCTAGCTGGTGCTTGGTACATAGTAAACACTCAAGATAGTATTAGCTTTCAAGATGACAGTGTCTTGAGCTGTAATGCATCTTTTATCCCCTGTGTAGTATATGTCTGTCTGCCTACAGGGTTTTCTTTTCTTTTTCTTTTTTTGGAGAGGTTTTTGCTATACAACACATGTGCTTGCCAGAAAGACAGAGAGAGACA